>NC_090647.1:36145396-36445396 GCF_040937935.1 Hyperolius riggenbachi | reverse complement strand
GTGCATGTGCTGCAGTTGTGGCTTGTGGTAATCACTGATGGACTGCCGCTGTGCATGTGCTGCAGGTGTGGCTTGTGGTAATCACTGATGGGCTGCCGCTGTGCATGTGCTGCAGGTGTGGCTTGTGGTAATCACTGATGGACTGCCGCTGTGCATGTGCTGCAGCTGTGGCTTGTGGTAATCACTGATGGACTGCTGCTGTGCATGTGCTGCAGCTGTGGCTTGTGGTAATCACTGATGGACTGCCGCTGTGCATGTGCTGCAGCTGTGGCTTGTGGTAATCACTGATGGGCTGCCGCTGTGCATGTGCTGCAGGTGTGGCCTGTGGTAATCACTGATGGGCTGCCGCTGTGCATGTGCTGCAGGTGTGGCCTGTGGTAATCACTGATGGGCTGCCGCTGTGCATGTGATGCAGGTGTGGCTTGTGGTGATCACTGATGGACTGCCGCTGTGCATGTGCTGCAGGTGTGGCTTGTGGTGATCACTGATGGACTGCCGCTGTACATGTGGTGCAGGTGTGGCTTGTGGTAAGCACTGATGGACTGCCGCTGTGCATGTGCTGCAGGTGTGGCTTGTGGTAATCACTGATGGGCTGCCGCTGTGCATGTGCTGCAGCTGTGGCTTGTGGTAATCACTGATGGACTGCCGCAGTGCATGTGCTGCAGTTGTGGCTTGTGGTAATCACTGATGGACTGCTGCTGTGCATGTGCTGCAGGTGTGGTAATCACTGATGGACTGCCGCTGTGCATGTGCTGCAGGTGTGGCTTGTGGTAACCACTGATGGGCTGCCGCTGTGCATGTGCTGCAGTTGTGGCTTGTGGTAATCACTGATGGGCTGCCGCTGTGCATGTGCTGCAGTTGTGGCTTGTGGTAATCACTGATGGGCTGCCGCTGTGCATGTGCTGCAGTTGTGGCTTGTGGTAATCACTGATGGACTGCCGCTGTGCATGTGCTGCAGGTGTGGCTTGTGGTAATCACTGATGGGCTGCCGCTGTGCATGTGCTGCAGGTGTGGCTTGTGGTAATCACTGATGGGCTGCCGCTGTGCATGTGCTGCAGGTGTGGCTTGTGGTAATCACTGATGGGCTGCCGCTGTGCATGTGCTGCAGTTGTGGCTTGTGGTAATCACTGATGGACTGCCGCTGTGCATGTGCTGCAGGTGTGGCTTGTGGTAATCACTGATGGGCTGCCGCTGTGCATGTGCTGCAGGTGTGGCTTGTGGTAATCACTGATGGACTGCCGCTGTGCATGTGCTGCAGCTGTGGCTTGTGGTAATCACTGATGGACTGCTGCTGTGCATGTGCTGCAGTTGTGGTAATCACTGATGGACTGTCGCTGTGCATGTGCTGCAGTTGTGGCTTGTGGTAATCACTGATGGACTGCCGCTGTGCATGTGCTGCAGGTGTGGCTTGTGGTAATCACTGATGGGCTGCTGCTGTGCATGTGTTGCAGGTGTGGTAATCACTGATGGACTGCCGCTGTGCATGTGCTGCAGGTGTGGTAATCACTGATGGACTGCCGCTGTGCATGTGCTGCAGGTGTGGCTTGCACCTGTAGGTAGGATCAACCTGGTAGACCATTTTTCAAATTCGTAATTTTCATAGCTTGCAAGCTAAAAGAAATTGCGCCCACCTCTGGCCTACAGCCTTCCAGAGCTGGTATCCATTCCACAGTGTATAGAAACTGCATAAGCACTACCCTCAGAGGATGGCTCAATGTCTCCTTGCCCAGTCCTATGAAATGTGCGACAGCTAATCCCTTCCTCATCCTCTGCATACTGCAGCTAATCAAAATGGATTTCATTTTCTGAATATACCTTATTGAATCTCACAAAGGGTTTTCTGAGCCCCGCCCCCCAGATTGGGGAGTTATACAGAAGTTGCAGCAGTAATAGACCTGCCCGAGCGACCACAGACAAAGGCAGCTTAATCCACACTTTCATTTTTGGCCCTAAACATCTGCATTAAAGGGAATCATGTCAAGCTCTTGGTAATCTTTGATTCTGGCAGAGATTGTGATGCATTTAAAGGGGCTAAGGCAGATTACACAGAAAGCGATCTAATGGTGTGGGTGGGTGATCAGATTGCCCGCAAGGGGCAGGTTAGGGGCTGATTGATGGGTGGCAGTGACAGGGGGTGACAGGGGGTGATTGATGGGTGATAGGTGATTGGCAGGTGATTGACAGGTGATCAGTGGGTTATTACAGGGAAGAACAGATGTAATTAATGCACTGGCGAATTGATAAGGGGGGGGTCAGAGGGCAATCTGAGCGTGTTGGCGGGTGATTGGGTGCCCGCAAGGGGCAGATTAGGGTCTGATCTGATAGGTAAAAGTGGCAGGTGGTGATAGGGGGTGATTGATGGGTGATTGATGGGTAATTAGTGGGTGTTTAGAGGAGAGAATAGATGTAAACAATGGATTTGGGAGGTGATCTGATGTCGGATCTGCGGGCGATCTATTGGTGTGGGTGGGTGATCAGATTGCCCGCAAGGGGCAGGTTAGGGGCTGATTGTTGGGTGGCAGTGACAGGGGGTGATTGATGGGTGATTGACGGTTGATTGACAGGTTATCAGGGAAGATAGATGCATACAGTACACGGGGGGGGGGGGTCTGGGGAGAATCTGAGGGGTGGGGGGGTGATCAGGAGGGGGCAGGGGGCAGGGGGGGGGGATAAAAAAAAAATAGCGTTGACAGATAGTGACAGGGAGTGATTGAAGGGTTATTAGGGGGGTGATTGGGTGCAAACAGGGGTCTGGGGGGTGGGCAGGGGGGGTCTGAGGGGTGCTGTGGGCGATCAGTGGGCGGGGGGGGGGGGGCAGATCAGTGTGTTTGGGTGCAGACTAGGGTGGCTGCAGCCTGCCCTGGTGGTCCCTCGGACACTGGGATCACCAGGGCAGGAGGCAGCCTGTATAATACACTTTGTATACATTACAAAGTGTATTATACACTTTGTAGCGGCGATCGCGGGGTTAACATCCCGCCGGCGCTTCCGTATGGCCGGCGGGATGTTACGGCGGGTGGGCGGAGCCAGTTGCCGGGGGAAGCGCGCGTCATCAATGACGCGATCGCTCCCCCGGCATGCCTAAAGGACGCGCCGCCTGAAGGCGTATTGCGGTCCTTTAGGCGTCCACTTTGCCGCCGCCCATGGGCTGTGGGCGGTCGGCAAGTGGTTAAAGCGGAACTGAAGATAGATTTAAAATAAAGAATTTCACTTACTTGGGGCTTCTGCAAGCCCCCAGCAACCGCCCTGTCCCGCGCCGGTCCTCCACGAGTCTCCGTTCCCCTGCCGCCGCTCCGTTCTGTTCCTCGACTTGTAGGTCAAGGCCAGTGCAGCCCTGCCAAGCGTATCCTTTTTACGCGTTCCCGTCTGCAATGGAGCTATTGCGGACTGAAACGCGAAGGATATGCGTGGCAGGAGCCGCGCAGGCGCAGTGACCCGGTTGCGAAACCGAAAGTAGCTGGCAGGGGGAGAACGGAAGATCGTGGAGGACTGGACAGCTGCTGGGGGCAGAAGCCCCAGGTAAGTGAAGCAGTTTGTTTTAAATCTATCTTCAGTTCTGTTTAAAGAGAAACTTCAACCAAGAATTGAACTTTATCCCAATCAGTAGCTGATACCCCCTTTTACATGAGAAATAGAATGATTTTCACAAACAGACCATCAGGGGGCGCTGTGTGACTAATTTTATGCTGAAACCCCTCCCACAAGAGGCTCTGAATACCGCGGTACTCTGGGCAAACTGCCACAATGTAACAATGTTCACAGACAGGAAATGGCTGTTTAAAGCTGTCTGTAACAGCCAGAGCAGCTAAAAACAGCTACATAACTTGCCCACAGTAACAATGTCACCATGTAATACATGTCAGAATGTGAATTTGGGAGAGGAAAGATTTTACAATGAGCAAACACTGACTAAATCATTTATACATAATTATTGTAAAAATGAAGCACTTTTTTTTATTAAATTATTTTCACTGGAGTTCCTCTTTAAGTTTCTTCTTCAAGCATTACACAGAACTGCATCTACAGAGCCGCCATTGAAAGATTACCAGTAGACTTCAGCAGTAAAACAGTTGTTGTCTCATACATAGGTGGGCGGCGGCATACCCCTGCAGGGGGTAACCTCAACAATTCTCTGTAATTCAGGGTAATGGCACGGCCCCATATCTTGTTCTAAATTTAACAGGTTATTTTTAAAGCTGGATTGATCGCCATAAAATCAAATTCCAATTGCCCGCTTCTCTAGGTTCATTATGCAGTCTACATCCTGACCCAGCATTGCAAGCATTCTAATATAATCATAAATGTTTCTGCTGTAATGAATATCATCTCAGTCAGCCTGGCTCTATTCTGGTACATTGCCAGGGAGAGGGAAGCTTGTTCTCTTCCCTCGCACATTCCTGTTCCTCACTGATTGGCTGAGGGCAGTTCAGTGTGACAAGAGGCTGAGAAAGGGGGGGAGGGGAGAGTATGGGAGGAAATTACATCAGGATTGGCTTCAGTCAGAGGCAGTAAAGATAGAAAATGCCTGGAACAGTTTTCCCTTTATTTACAATATAAGATTCACTGAAATAAAAATATGGACAGTGCAATACATCTGTTATGTAAGTAGAACTAGTATTTATCTACTTACATATGTGTTTTTTCCTCCCTGGGATAGTATGGCTGTCCCTGCTGCTTTAAATACAGTATATGAATTCTGTAGATGAAGGTGCACTGCCTATATAAGTTGGCATTTTATGCGTAAAGGAAAAAAAGAGTATCTGTATTCATGGATATGTTGTTCTTTGTCTCACAGGGCTACATGAAGCCTCTGAAACAACCAGAAAACTCCATCCTGTGTGACCCGTCTCTGGTGGACGAGATCTTCGATCAGATCCCGGAGCTTTTGGAGCATCACGAGCAGTTTCTGGAGCAGGTCCACCACGTGGTGCAGAACTGGCCCGACGTCCAGACCGTGGGCGACATCCTGATCCAGTCTGTACGTATGAGCGATGTTCTCATAGGGTATCAGAACTGATGTGTGCTATCATGAGATAAACCTGTACAGCATGTGCAGTGCCAGCCTTAAAGAGGAACTCCGACCAAGAATTGAACTTTATCCCAATCAGTAGCTGATACCCCCTTTTACATGAGAAATCTATTCCTTTTCACAAACATACCATCGGGGCGCTGTATGGCTGATATTGTGGTGCATCCCCTCCCACAAGAAACTCTGAGTACGTACTCCTGGCAGTTTCCTGTCTGTGAACCTTATTGCATTGTGGGAAATAGCTGTTTACAGCTGTTTCCAACTGCCAAAACAGCAAGCAGCAGCTACATCACCTGCCAGCAGTAAAAATGTCACCATGTGATAAATGTCAGAATATAAATCAGGGATTTAAAATATTTTACAATGGGCAAACACTGACTAAATCATTTTATACATAATTATTGTAAAAATGAAGCAGTTGTTTATTACATTTTCCTATACAAATCCACGTCAGCATACCACGGGTTAGCCCCGCCCCTCTAACCCCCTCAGGACATGTAACTATAAATTTAAAGATGGCCGCCAGCTCAGTGCTTTTTTTCACCTGTCCTAAACTCCCTCAGGAACAAATTTAAAGAAGATGCAGGATTTTTTCTTTTTTTTTTCTTTTTTCTTTTGCTCTTACCTAGCTGTGTCTTCATGGCTTCCACTCAGGTTCTACCCCTCTCCTGAGTGAAGCTCTCACTTTCGAGACCTCTAAATGGGAGTCCTAGTGAGAGTCCCCCCTTCTGCTGGTCTGTGGGGGTGGCGCATACTGGCCGCATATACAATGCGCAGATGGCTTTTCTTGCCGGCAGATTGGCGCTCCGTGCCCCCTTCGGGTGTATTGTCCATCGCTTACACTGTTGGGATCTCCCATACAACCAGTGCGCATACCAGGAAGCACTTCCGCGATACGATGCGCTCCACGGACGACAGCACGTCACGCTCAGCGTCATGACGTCATGCGCATGCGCCCTACCTCCAGGAAGACGCCGGCAGCACATAGAAAAATACGGAGAGGCGCAAATGGAGTCGCTGGACAGCAAGGAGATTGCCGCTGCTGAGAAGGTAGGGGGAGCGGAGGAACCCTCCCAAACTTCTTTTACTTTTGTGGATACAAGATCAAAGGCTCACTGACTAGAGCGGAAATGTTCTATTCTTTTCTCTTGTGCAGCCGGAGACTTAGAGAGCTGTTCAGCCAAGCATTTGCATTCCCAGGAGATCAGGTGTGTCAATGACTAGCACCGTGCCTACCATACAGCCACTTACTGTTGTATACTAAATGTATATATATATATATCTGTATATTGTTTTAGGCATCTCTCATTTCCCAATATGGAAACTGAGGATCCTCACACATCAGACCAGCATAATACTGAAGGGTAAGAGCTTTTTTAGCATAGTAAGTATTAGGTAGGGAAAAGAGTGGGATAAGGATTAATTGAAACATTCTGCTTATATGTTTCTTTTCTTAGACGTCAGACTGGCAACACTTCTAAAGAAGCCCTTGGAACCTCTGGCTCTAATAGGGCATCTACTGAATCAAGGGGAGCTTCTCCCTCTAGTGGAAGCTCAAGGAAGAGACAAGCATCCATAGATAAGCATAAAATTTATTGCTGGGCATGCGGAGACTATCCGCTGCCGGGAAAACTAGTATGTGCGGATTGCCTCTATACCCTACCTAAGGAAAAACAAGCCCCCAGCCCCGACTTGCCCATACTAATAAAAGAAATAGTACAACAGACACTGTCAGAGCAATTAGCTTCCGCCCCGGCGTCTGCTAGTTATGAGGATGAGGACTCCCCATCTAATATGGAGGATTTTCATGAGGAAGATGGTATTGACATTGGATTTGACTTCGCCCTTATCAGCCCCTTTATTAGATCTGTGAAGGAAGCCATACAATGGGAGGACCAGGCTGAACCCCCCAGGAAATCCAAGAGTTACTACCCTCACCTCAAAAAATCTACAACTACATTCCCTATTATGCAAGAAGTTAATGATTTATTCAAGGATGAATGGTCTAAAATGGAGAGGAAAGTTTCTTTACACAATAGATTTACAAAGTTATACCCCCTAGAAGGGGACCTGATAACACAGATAGATAACCCACCGACAGTAGATGCGTCAGTAGCCCGCCTGGCCAGACACATGACACTGCCCGCCGAAGACTCAGTACCTTTTAAAGACGGAATGGAAAGGAAAATGGACGCAGACTTAAGAAAGGTTTATACTGATGTGGGTGGGGCTTGCCGCCCGGCCATAGCGTTAACATCAGTAGCCAGAGCTATGAGATCCTGGGCGGACAATATGGAGGGAGCAATCCAGGCAGACCTTGACAAAAAATCGCTTATTGTATTGTTAGAGGATTTTCGGGTGGCGTCGGATTTTATTGGCGAAGCGTCTTTTGATATTATGCGTTCTTCTGCTCGGGCAATGTTGCATTCCGTAACTACAAAGAGGGCACTTTGGCTTAAGCCATGGTCGGCGGATCCTAATTCCAAATCAACATGGTGTAAAATTCCGTACGACGGGAAAAATCTTTTCGGTAACAAGCTAGACTCGGCCATTAGTAGAGTCACGGGAGGTAGGTCTGGATTGCTCCCTCAAGATCGCCGCCCTAGGAGACAGCGCCCAACGACAAACAGATCAAACTTCCAATCACGTTCTAGAGATTTTTATACCAATAGAACTGGCCGCAATTTTCGTAGACAATGGCAGGGGGGCCAAACAGCCATCTCAAAGTATAACAAACAGAGAACCAACCCCTCAGGTCCTCAACATGCAAAATCTTTCTGAAACTACGCCCGCCCGCATAGAGAAGGTGGGGGCAAGATTGTCAATATACTTCAAAGTGTGGGCGAAGCATATAAACGATCAATGGGTTGTCGACACAGTACAGAGAGGACACTTATGGGCGTTCAAGCAGGGGCCCCCACTAGACTATTTTCAGGAAACAAAAATTCCCAAGACACAAAATCACAGGGCGATACTTCTTCAATACATAAACGAATTGCTGGACAAGGAGGCGGTCATAGAGGTACCACAACAACAAAGATTCGCGGGGTTCTACTCCCCGCTCTTCTTTGTGACCAAAAAGAGCGGAGAACTTCGCCCGGTACTGGATCTGAGGGGCCTAAACAGTCAGATCTCGCTAGAATCATTCAAGATGGAGTCACTACAAACGATAATCCCATCAATCCAATTGGAGGATTGGCTTATATCAATCGACCTGGCAGACGCCTATCTCCACATCCCAATACAGGAGTTATATCAAAAATACCTCAGATTCGCAGTAGGAGCGCAACATTATCAGTTCAGGGTTCTACCGTTTGGCATCTCAACGGCCCCGAGGACATTTACCAAAATCCTTGTCACCATAATCGCACTGCTCAGAAAGGAGGGCCTACGCGTCCACGCTTACTTAGACGACATCCTCTTAATAGCAGAGTCAGAACAGCTGGCACTACAACACAGAGACATACTGCTACAAACACTCCAACAATTTGGGTGGCTAATCAATTGGAGGAAAAGCAGTTTAATACCATCCCAATCAATTGTATTTCTAGGGGCCGAGATCAATACTCACCAAAATGTAATAAGGCTTCCACAGGACAAAGTCATCAATGTGATATCCAGAGTGGAGACCGTGCAACACAAGCACGGACTGACGGCGAGAGAATGGTTGAGAATACTGGGGACTATGACATCAACTATCCCAATGGTGAGATGGGCGATGTGGAACACCAGAATATGCCAGAGGAATTTCCTGGACGTATGGGATGGAAAGAGCATGAAGCAACAGATAAAGATTCAGCCCTTGACGAGAATTCAATTGAACTGGTGGCGGAACCCGAGCAACCTACTGAATTGCCACAGGCTACAGGAAACAGTACCAATGATATTGACGACCGATGCAAGTCACAGGGGCTGGGGCGCACACCTCAATCAACATTATGCGCAAGGAATATGGAATTTCTCAGCCAGGGAGGTGTCGGCGAACATATTGGAACTGAAAGCAGCATTCAGAGCGCTGCAACACTTTGCGGAGATAATACAGGGCAGACATGTACTCATAAGAATGGACAACACGTCAGCGGTATCTTATGTGCAGAACCAGGGGGGCACGCACAGTCGTACCCTACTGAGGGAAGTGGGCCCCATCTTGAACTGGGCTCAGGAGAATTTATTGCATATACAAGCGATACACATTCCAGGAATACAAAATGTTATAGCAGACAGCCTCAGTCGATACAAGTACGACAACAACGAGTGGTCACTGAACATGGAAGTATTCGAAACAATTTGCAGACACTGGGGCCAGCCTCAGATAGATCTGATGGCAACACCATCCAACACGAAATGCAAACAATTTCTCTCCCGATACAGATTCAAGGAAGCAGTGGGGTGGGATGCGCTGACGACTCACTGGGAACCCACCCTAGCGTACGTCTTTCCGCCAGTACCACTTATATACCGCATACTTATGAAGATCCAACAGGAGAGGACAACTGTACTAGCAGTGATTCCGAACTGGCCCCGCAGGCCCTGGTACCCGCTACTCCGCAAACTAGCTATAGCACCACCACTGCCTCTCCCGTGCAATCACGATCTGCTAACGCAGGGGGATCTACGCCATCCGAATCCCTCAATTCTTGCTTTGACGGCATGGAAACTGAAAAACAGAAGCTGATAAATTTAGGTTGTTCTGAAGCAGTAATCCGGACACTAATACAGTCTAGGAGAAATTCTACCAATTCCACTTACCATCGCATATCGGGTAAATACATAGAGGTGATGACCAAAAGTAGTGTAAACCCATACCAGCCTAGAGTCACGGATATATTACACTTTTTACAGCAGGGCCTAGATTTAGGACTAGGTGTAAATACGCTAAAGGTGCACATCTCAGCAATTTCAGCATTGACAGATAGAAGGTGGGCAACAGAGCAACTAATTATTCAGTTTATAAATGCAGTAACTAAACTAAGACCACCAAGGAAAAATTTATACCCACAATGGGACTTACCCTTAGTCCTACAAGGCCTAGCACTCCCTCCGTTTGAACCACTACAAAGCTGCTCGCTAGAGAACCTAACAATAAAAGTTGCATTTCTTATTGCCATCACTTCGGCTCGTCGTAGCTCTGAAATTCAGGCACTAGCATGTACGGAACCTTTTCTGCAGTTCTTCCATGACAGGATAACTCTACGTCCAGTCCAGGAGTTTATCCCCAAGGTGGCAACCACATATCACTTCAGTCAGGAGTGGAACCTGCCAAGTTTCACAGATGACTCGATGCAATATCCAAATTCACTTGACATTCCATCACTGTTAGCAACCTACCTGGAACTCACTAAGGGGTTTCGAAAAACCAATAGACTCTTTATTATAGCAAGAGGTTATAGGAAGGGCCATCCGGCTACATCTAGGACTATAGCCACTTGGATGATAGCAGCTATAAAAGCAGCATATAGGGCTAAAGGCATAGAGGCGCCTCAGGAAATCAGGGCCCACTCAACTAGGGGAATATCAGCTTCATGGGCGGCTTATGCTAGAGTTTCCCCTGATACTATCTGTAGGGCCGCTAATTGGTCATCCATTAACACCTTCATTACCCACTACAAAGTGGACCCATCGGCTAACACAACTTCAGAATTCGGCAGGAATATATTGCTTTCTTCACGTATGACTTAAATATGTATGTATCACAATAAAAGTTATATTTCAGCATTCTATTTTGTACCCACCCATTTCTTTATTAGGGTAATAGTTAAATCCCGTGGTATGCTGACGTGGATTTGTATAGGAAAACGGAAAATTGTATACTTACCTGACGGTAATTTTCCTTTCCTGTACAAATTCCACGTCAGCATACGGGATTACCCACCCCATTGAACGATTAATTCTGGGGAGGCAGGCCTAGTTACAAAAAGCACTGAGCTGGCGGCCATCTTTAAATTTATAGTTACATGTCCTGAGGGGGTTAGAGGGGCGGGGCTAACCCGTGGTATGCTGACGTGGAATTTGTACAGGAAAGGAAAATTACCGTCAGGTAAGTATACAATTTTCCGTTATATTCACTGGAGTTCCTCTTTAAGGTGGCTACACACACGATACAATAAAATGATCCGATTGTACTGTAATTCTATAAAAACGATTGGATCTCCTGAATAAACTCAAAAGCTTTTTTTTCATTCGACTTAAAAATCCGATCGGATTTCCCGTTTTCTTCGATTTTTATCGATCCAGAATGCCAGATATTTTTCTTCAATCTTTCTAAAGATTGTATGGTGTGTTAGATTGTCAATTTATTAATATACATTTTGTCAGAGTATCCAACCATTTTTATCATAATTGGGGAAAAATTGAACGTAGGTAGGTTGGTCAAATTTTTGAAAGGTTTCAATCAGTCAGAAAAATTGATTGCAATTCTTAAATTGAACAGATAATTAAAAAAAATGGTATAGTGTGTGGCCACCTTTACACAGAACTATTTTGTGTAAATTACTCAAAGGGGAACCTGAGATTGATTGGGAATAGTGAATGGATGAATGAACACGTAGTATTAATTATCAGAAAAAATCTTTTTCATGCATCCTGCCAACAAAGATATAAGAAAGCAACAAAAAAGAGAGAGTTGGCTCTTGGGTGCATGAAAATTCACAACAACTTTATTAGTACAAAAATACAAATATTCTAAAACTAAACATATACACACAATCTAAATATAAACGTTAAAAATTGTAGTCATACAACTCCGCCACAGAGAGGCCACTATGAACTCCAAATCTCCGTCTATACTGTGGGGCTGCAGTCCCCAAAAAAATTATGTATAGAGATGTTTCAATTAATGTAAAGGAAACCATGTATGGGGATAAAGATAGTTCTCCATTGTAGAAAACAGGATGTAGAGGTGAAGCAGCTGAGCCCCCCACTCGCAGGGGCTTGTTATACAACAAATGACACGAAAGCACTGTTGTGGCTGTTGGTGTTCACATAAGTGCACCCCTCACTCGCAGAGGTGAATGGTGCTAGTAAGTGGTTAGTAAGCCAAGCAGGTTGTCAGGAGGTTGTTAGTGAGCAGTATAGTTCCAAACACAGCAGCACCTGGTGTATGGATCAATGACCACAATATCATCTGTAGCAAGCTGGAAAAACAGTGCGCAGGCAAGCGGTATGTTGATGGAGACCAACAAAAATCTAGCACTAAAAGTCCCTTGGATCTGAGTGCGGTTATATAGCATATAGCTCAGCAGTACGCAAAGTTCCACAAACAGCAGTTAGCACAGTTCCACTACAGAATCTGTAGCAAGCTGAGAAGCCATGTGTAGGCAAGCAGTATGTTGACCAAAGCCAGCAGGAATCCAGCATTAGAGATCCCTAGGAGTCTGAGTATAATGATATAGCGTATAGCTCAGCAATTGGTAAAGTTCCACACACAATAATGGAGATCCACATAGAGTGATGCATGGGTGGTGATATAGTTACCAAACCGACTGTCCAAATGGTTTCCAGAAGAAAGATGATGTTATTGGAGAGGAGTCCCAAGTGGCAAGGTGGCAGAGTATCTCGCTGTGATGTAGCCTAACATGTTTCGCCGTTTCCTAACGGCCTTATCAAAGGCGGGCAGCGGAGAGCATGTTGAGAGAGCGCCATGACGGCGTTCTTATGCTGGTCGCACTGGCCGGCAGCCCCAGTCACGCCCCCCACGTCCCCACGCTTGGACGCCCCGCGCGATGACGCGGAGGCGCACAGGAGCGCGTCATTGGAGCGCAAATAATGCGCTCCACCCTGGCAAATGGGAGAAAATGCCCAGGAACGGAGATCCGCTATGACGCACTCAGAGGGGACAGGATAGGGGGCGGGAAGGGGCGGGGAGCCAGCGACAAACAATCAAACATGCACAAGTATATAAAAAAATTATATATATGTACAGATGTTGTAAAAATAAATAAACAAAAAGAAAATCTAGGTAACACAGTACATATAATGAATGTTGAGACATATAATTCAACCTATAGTGGCCAGCGTAGCACAGAACTAGGCTGTGTTCCTTTTTTTTTCTTTTTACATTACATTACAAATCACTCTTTAAATCAGTAGGGCTCAGGTAGGTGCTCATAGGCCTGGGACCCTCTAACAGAAGTTAAGCATCGCTTGCCGATCTCTGGCGATCAGCAAAGCGCTACGGCATTGGAGTCCTATGTGCTTTTGTTGGACAATCTGGCTGCAGCAATTTTGGGCGCAATCGTGGTAAAATTGTGGACAGATTTAGATAGGCGCAGCACTGGGCCTCATTGTGCCGTGTCCCTACTCCTGGGGTGAGTGTTCAATCTATCACTTTGGCATGTGCTGAACTTATATGGATTAAGCTAGTGACATAGAGATATGTGCTGTGCGGTATATTGAATCGCCGCTTTACTATTGTTTACAGCAGGGGTCCCCAACCTTTTCCGGCCCGGGGACCACTTTCTGACCAAATTTTTCTCCGGGGCCCGCGGGGGTTGTAGCGTCCTAGTGGACAGCGTCGTGCACAGCGGGTTACCGGGGGGGGCATAGCTAGCATAGTTGCCCCAGTATAGGGAGTTTAGTTGCCCCAGTATGGCTAGTACAGTTACCCCAGTATAGCTAGTATAGTGCCCAGTAAAGCTAATATAGTGCCCAGTATAGGTAGGTAGTGCCCCAGTATAGCTAGTATAGTGCCCAGTGTTGGTAGGTAGTGCCCCAGTATAGCTAGTAAAGTGCCCAGTATAGCTAGTATGCCCCAGTATAGGTAGTATAGTGCCCCAGTATAGTTATTATGCCCCAGTATAGCTAGTATAGTGCCTCAGTATAGCTAGTATAGTGCCCAGTTTAGCTAGTATAGTGCCCCAGTATAGCTAGTATAAGTATAGCTAGTAGTGCCCCAGTACAGCTAGTATAGTGCCCAGTATAGCTAGTATAGTGCCCCAGTATAGCTAGTAGTGCCCCAGTACAGCCAGTATAGTGCCCAGTATAGCCAGTATAGTGCCCCAGTACAGCTAGTATAGTGCCCAGTATAGCTAGTATAGTGCCCCAGTATAGCTAGTAGTGCCCCAGTACAGCCAGTATAGTGCCCAGTACAGCCAGTATAGTGCCCCAGTATAGCAAGTATAGTGCCCCAGTATAGCTAGTAGTGCCCCAGTATAGCTAGTAGTGCCCCAGTACAGCCAGTATAGTGCCCCAGTATAGCCAGTATAGTGCCCCAGTATAGCTAGTAGTGCCCCAGTACAGCCAGTATAGTGCCCCAGTATAGCTAGTATAGTGCCCAAGTACAGCCAGTATAGTGCCCAGTATAGCCAGTATAGTGCCCCAGTATAGCTAGTATAGTGCCCCAGTATAGCTAGTAGTGCCCCAGTACAGCCAGTATAGTGCCCCAGTATAGCCAGTATAGTGCCCCAGTATAGCTAGTAGTGCCCCAATATAGCTAGTAGTGCCCCAGTACAGCCAGTATAGTGCCCAGTATAGAGCCCCAGAATAGTACCCAAGTATAGCTAGTATAGTGCCCCAGTATAAGAGCCCCAGTATAGTGCCCAAGTATAGCAGCCCCCACTTCCCTCCCCCCCCCCCCCCCCCCGCGGCCGCCGCTGCTGCAGTTACCTTGGCCGGCGGTGTCTTACATTCCCCTCTCTCTCTCGCCGGAGCGCGCCCCGCTGCTGCTGTGATGAAGAGGGAGGAAGCAGGAAGGAGAGAGCGGTTCCCATAGTAACGGCGCGCCGCTACAGGAAGCCGCTCTTTCTCTCCTGCTTTCTCCCTCTCTGTCACAGCAGCTGCAGGGCGCGCTGCTGTGACTCACACGCTGACAAGAGGGAGAGAAGGGCCGCCAGAGATAACAGCAGCGGCGGCTGCAGAGGGGGCGGGGCGGAGGCAAGAGGACAGTCCCGCGGCCCAACTGAAAGCGTCCTGCGGACCACCAGTGGGCCGCGGACCACAGGTTGGGGATCCCTGGTTTACAGCATATGTGATTTGAATGTTTCTGTTATGTATCCTGGGAGCTAGATCATATTATAAACAGGATTTATATAATTGTATACTGTTCCGCACTGTGGACTACCCAGTGGCGGCCTTTGGTTTTAATTGTTTTTATAACTACCGTAATTCCTTAATAAAGATTTTGACTATTTTTCATAGGAAGCTGGATTGGCTTAGAATTTATTTTGTCATGGACGTCTTTTTCTTGCTATGTAAAATTGTGGACTTCTGTGATTTTGGGGATCACTGGAGCATTGCAATCCGTCACAAAGCACCACCAGCGGCTTTCATGCCATATTTTGAACCAGCCCTTAAGGGTGCGTACACACATGCGACTACAGTCGTTTGAAACGACGATCGTTTAAAAAAAAGCAGCCAACGACCATTAAGTCTAACGATGGACGAGCTAGATCATTAAAAACGAACGATCTAGCTTGGCGGATTTTTCCCAACGACGATCGTTTGCAAAAGTAGTACATCGTTGGAAAACGGTCGTTCGTACTAGGCTTGACATGCGCATTTCACTATTTCTCCATGGAACTTTTCATTTTTATGCGCAGGCGCAATAGGTGCTTTTACGTGATGTAACGTTCGTTCTAACGATGTGATCGTTACACACCTTTTAAAACTAACATTACTTAGGTCGTTCTTTCGTCAATTAAAGGTTTGTTCGTCGTTGACAACGAACGATCTTTGTCTCATGTGTGTACGTAGCTTTAGAGTGTGAATCCATCATATCCTCCCAGGCTCTATCTATAGTCCTGGTATGAGCTCTCCTCCAAAACCGCAAATCAGGCTCCAGAATAGTTAAGGTCCTGTTTACACTGCACGTGTTGTGGTCTGGATTTCGGCAACGCGTGCAACAGGCAGACACGCACGACATCAAGTGCATAGACTGCACTGTCTGATGTACACACTGCATGCGTTCTGTACCAGTGCAGTCCGCAAACGCATGCTGCATGCATTTTTTAACAAAACGCGCGGCTGACCCATTCACATTCAGTGAATGGAATCAGCCACGCAACGCATACAAACGCAGATAGCGTGCGTTTGTACGCGTTGCGTTCTGAACGCACGGCCATCTGCGTTTGATGATGTGAACGTGGCCTAAAAGGCTCATGTAAGGGTTAAATGCATGAAAAAAAAAAATTGAAAAAGGCAAACCATCTCTAAGACCTGACCATTAAAGTGTAACTATCGGGCATAAAATCAAAAATGAATTCCTTATTTTTATCTGGTAAACAAGTAATAAGGATGCTAACCAGGCAATCCAAAAGTTAAAAATCTCTATTACTTTCCTTGTTTATAAATGATCATTCCCCAGTTTACCTGACTCTTATTTGGTACGTTGCCGCACAAAGGAAGTTGCAGGGCATGCTGGGTTGTCTTTTTTTGCTTCTTTATTATCCCCTCAGACTTAACTAATGTACAGAAGCAAAAAAGGACAACCCAGCATGCCCTGCAACTTCCTTTGTGCGGCAACGTACCAAATAAGAGTCAGGTAAACTGGGGAATGATCATTTATAAGCAAGAAAAGCAATAGAGATTTTAACTTTTGGATTGCCTGATTAGCATCCTTATTACTTGTTTACCAGATAAAAATAAAGAATTGATTTTTGATCTTATGCCCGATAGTTACTCTTTAAGACAAATTATTGCAAAATGGTATTCCACAAGTCAGCCACAGTACTGGCAGGTAAGATAGTACTCCTCAGTGAGTATCACCGCCACAACGTAAACACGTTGGTGGGTTGGGCGCTCACCCTGCTGCCGCTCAAATGCCTGCGCCGTAAAAAACTATCCACCCTCCAAGTCGTCACAACTCGGAGGAAGGTGTCGTTAGCCCCGAATTACCCTTTTCAGCGCAGTATAACATTACTGCTATGGAGCACCTAGTTTTGACGCTAAGTGCCTTGCTCAAAACCACCTGCTTCTCCCCAAGGTGGCATTTTTATATGGGGGGGCAGTGGAGGGGCTGGCACAGCAGTGTATAGGCAGGCAACAGATCCCTCTCTGATTAGATAGAGAACTGTCTCATGGTTCACCTCTCCATACATAGAGTGATGTATTGCCACCTTTACATTACAGGCTCTCTGCTTTTTAACCTTGTTCTTCTTTAACCCATTAGAACTTCAATAGAGTTTTCTGGTTTGAGATAAGTGCGCTGCTTTTGACTGTAGTCGGTAGAACTCGTTATGCTGTAAATTCTTGGAATGCTTTGATGTCTCTTTACTAGCAGAAAATATAGAAACTGAAAGCAGAAGTCCTCTGTTATTGTCTCATGCTGCCCCCTAGTGACAAGTGGCCATAAATACGCATTACAACAGTACTAATTAGAAGCAAGGGAAATGTAAAAAATAAGAAATTAAAAAAAGTGCTAAAATTAATTTGCCTGCGGCTCTTGCAAGCCTCTAAATATATTGGCTGCTAAATGGTTTATCTTGTTTCTCTTTAAAATGTACTCGAGCCAAAGCTTAAAGTGTACTCGAGCCAAAGTTCGGATACAAAATAAGATGCTTCTAAAGAGAGGGAAGCCTATTGAGGCCTCCCTCCCTGCTCTGATGTCCCTTGTCTCGTCCCACGGAAAATTAGCGACGAGGCATTGTCACCAATCATATCGGACCGCACACCTCCTCTTCCTGCATCGTAGCTGCATGAGCCCGCCAGTGCATTAGTAAGCCAGAGCCTTGGGCTCCATGCTACTGTGTCTGCCACGATGCAAAAAGAGGAGCTACGTGGCCACAATGTGGAGGGGGACCGCCCTCAGCAACGGGGGATTTTGGCCCACTGAGGGAAGCCTCAATAGGATCCTGAGGCTTCCCTCTCTTCAGGTTAGGCCCGTTTACACTTAATCAGTTTCTCTCGGTTATAACTGAAAGGACAACTGATTTTCAAAGTAATGCCTATGTTTTCCTATGGCACCTTTCACACTTAACGCATTTTAACTTAAAGAGAACCTGTACTGAGTAAAAATATTTAAAATAAACACATGATGTAACTTCAAATGAACATTGCACAGTTACCTTGCCATCAGTTCCTCTCAGAAGCTCACCATTTTCTTCTGACAATAATCCCTTCCAGTTCTGACAATATTTTGTCAGATCTGAAATATATCAGTTGCTGTCAGTAAAATATCAGTTGCTGTCAGTTATAGCTGAGAGGAAAACTGATGTACCAGGTAATGTCCATATTTCCCTATGGCTCAAGTGGGCGATGCTACAGTTTAACTGTGTGCTGACCAGAAAGCCGTTATGGGTAATGGCCATTTTCAAAATGGAGGACGGAGAATTCCCTTAATCACAGTGAACAAGCAGGACGCGGGAGAGGAGAAAGACACTGAGGAGTAGACTACATGGAAGGTAAGTATGACTTGTGTATGCTTATTTTGACTTTTAATTTTCAGTTCAGGTTTTCTTTAACTCTTTTTCACAATGCACTGCTATGGAGATGAAAAAAAATGCGTACCAACTTAATAAGAGTAATCGGGGCCTTACTGTTTTATTTTGAACTTGAGCTTCGGCTTGGGATTACTTGAAGGCTGCTTTCACGGTGGGACGTTACAGGCGCACGTTAGAGCAGCCTGTAACGCAGCCCACCGCACAGCAATGAAAAATCAATGGGCTGTTCACAGTGCCCACGTTGTGTTACAGTGTAACGCTGGACGTTGTATGAAGGTGCAGCATGCTGTGCGTTATACGCGGTTTTAGCCGCATTAGACTGTTTGCACATGCTCATTAATTTTTTTTTCTTGTTTTGTGCAGGAGAGGAGGAGGGGAGAGTCCTCTATTGCGGCCAGCCACATGGCTAATTATTATTCACTGCACTGCAGTGTTTACTTCCTGGAGCAGCCGCTGATTGGCTGGCGGGACCACGTGATGTGGAGTGTTCTGATCACGTGGTCTCCGCAGTCTGTATGACAAAAACGGCGCACCAAGAGTCGCTTAACGCGGCTCAATGTAGCGTCCTCCTAATACCATCACCATGCGTTTCGTTAGGGGACGTTATCGACCTTAAAGTCCCCTAAAACGTAACGTCCAAATGTGAAAGAGCCCTAAATATAGTTTGGAATAGTAGGTTATGGAAGGGTAGGAGTTCCCCTTTATGTTGTTGTGGAGGTTCTGGGAGTGAGGTAGCCAGAAGCGAGTGTCTGGCATTGAGCTGTCACCGTGTAATCGGTGTTAGTGTCCGAGTACAGCTGGTGACTGCTGTCCCTGCTCAGTGTCCTCTGTCCTTCCTGCGTCACACAGGCTAAAATTAGCACCTTCCAAAATCCATTGTGAAGATGAGATAAGAGTGAAAGGTCAGCCTGAGATCTCTCTACATTATGAAGGATCCGATGAAATGCGGCGGCGGGCCAGACGCTACGCTCGCTGAATACCTTGTGCCGGATTATTTGTTCCCAAAGCCACTTAACAGTTCATGCATCTCTCCGGCGCTGGCAGAGTCTGTATAGCCGAGTGCCAAACTCATTCTGGATGGATGCAGCGTTCTAAATGCAGCCGTCTCCAGTGCTGACTCCTCCTTCACCCCAACAATAATTGTACTTTTACCCTCCGTGCTCTGCAACAAACTAACTTATCAGTGCCAATGTGTCGCTTTAATTCCAAATTCTGTGAATCGGGCTGTAAATGTTTCTTAAAGTGGCGTGAAACTAAGTATTTCCTGTTTGTTCTAAAAGATTTACTGCATAAAATCTACTACCACACAAAATATATAAATCTGTAGCAGAACAGCATTGAAACAGTCAAACACAGCACTTTGTTCTTTAGTGTAAAGCGCCTTGCTTCAGTGCGCAGCTTCTAGCCACATCCGAAGAGGTGATAACATTTTCTTTTGTTTACATTCCTTTGTCAGATACATTTAGTGAACATTAACAAACTGCTGAAACTGATCTGTACTGAGCTGAGAAGCAGAAAGGGCAGAGAAATGATCACAAGATAGATTTTATTATATAAATACAGCAGCTATGCAGTAAAATGCAATGGCAGCTTTCAAAGCAGATGAACTGCACTTTAGAAATGTGTAATCTGGAAACAGACATATTACTTGTGCACAAAAGCTGTGGCGATTTGGATACTTCCGACACAGTGCGCCGCTTCTCGTCAGGTATGCATGTCTCCATAGACTTGCATGACCCTTGCAGGGCGACGCAGCGGTTATTTGTAAAAGTGGCCTTAAAATAAACCTGTGATGAAGAAGGGGTTAAAATCTAGATACTTTCCTCAGTAGCAGGAAGCCACTGAGGGGTCCAGAGGCTTCCCAGATCCTCCTCTAGCCATGCGTTACTGCCCAGCACCTTTTTCTTGACCGTGTACGAGCATATCTCCACTGGACATGCACGAATGGGGCCGCACATGCCCAGTAGAACGAAGGGCTTGTGCACGTTAGAAAGAAGCTATGCACGAGCGACTTCATTGCACTGGGCATGTGCGGACCTTACTCACACTTGCCCATAATGAATAAGCTCCATCCTGGCTGAAGTGAAGCCAAGAGAAACATATAGAATGTGTTTAGAGCAGGGGTCTCAAACTCAATTTACCTGGGGGCCGCAGGAGGCAAAGTCAGGATGAGGCTGGGCCGCATAAGGAATTTCACAATCGCGGCGCATCGCCGCCTCTGCCCGCCCCTCTCACTCTTCCTTCACAGAGAGGGGCGGGGAGAGGTGGCGATCCGTGCGGCGATTGAATCCAGGAAATGCCGGCGGATTGCCCCCCGGGTGATTTGGGGGCTCTGCAGTCCTCGTTTAGCGGCGGGGATGCGGCGGATTACTTGGGAGCACTGAAGCTTAAGGAAGCTTTTGCCGGCGAGGGCCACAAAATATTGTATCGAGGGCCGCAAATGGCCCACGGGCCGCGAGTTTGAGACCCTTGGTTTAGAGGGACCCTCCGATGGGCTGTGGGAGAATCAGGGAGGCCTCTGCATTGTCCAGAGGACTCCCCATTACTAAGGTAAGTATTTTTTTTAGTTTTTTGGTTTAGTTATGCTTTAAAGAGACACTGAAGCGAAAAAAAAATCATGATATTATGATTTGTATGTATAGTACAGCTAAGAAATAAAACATTAAGATCAGATACATCAGTCTAATTGTTTCCAGTACAGGAAGATTTAAGAAACTCCAGTTGTTATCTCTATACAAAAAAGCCATTAAGCTCTATGACTTTCAAAGTCGTGGAGAGGGCTGTTATCTGACTTTTATTATCTCAACTGTTCCTGAACTATTTACTTATTCTCTGCTAGAGGAGAGGTCATTACTTCACAGACTGCTCTGAAAGACTCATTTTGAATGCTGAGTGTTGTGCAATCTGCACATATTATAGAATGATGCAATGTTAGAAAACACACTATATACCTGAAAATAAAAATATGAGAATATTTTCTTTGCTGCTAATCTTCTAGTATTTATTCATAGTACACAACCAATTCACTATATCATATATTTTTTTTCGCTTCAGTGTCTCTTTAACTCACATTTATCTCTCATGTAATAAATGATCTGTTCTCCTCTGCACAGTTTTCCAAGGACATCCTGGTCAGCATCTACTCGGCGTACATCGATAACTTCCTGAATGCCAAGGATGCCGTCAGAGTGGCCAAGGAAGCCCGGCCCGCCTTTATAAAATTCCTGGAGGTAATATCACAGTGGCTTTATTATCTGTATGTTATCTTAACAAACTGTAAGGAGAAGTTATGGTAGGTACACACTATACAAGTTTCTGGCAGATTAGCAGCCAGATCGATTTTTTCCAACATGTCTAATCTGAATTTCAAACGATTTTCCACAGACATGTTGGAAAAAATCGATCTGCAGCTAAATGATCTGCCAGAAAAATAGTATGGTGTGTATCTAGTGTAAAGGTGCATACACATCTATGATACAACATGGCTAGGCCGGGCTGGACAGACACGGGTCAGCTGTGTAGCTGACAACAAAGGGGCGGAGTCATGACGGAGTGACACGTGTGTGATGTCATATGGGGGAGCGGCGAGCACGATGTCAGTCAGGGACCGGGCCCCTCTGTACACAGCCGACTTTAGTTAGCGTAGTAGCGGCCATGCTGGCACTGAGGAGCGCACACTATGCTGCCAGGACTGCGTGTAGCGGGCATGCACTACAAGTAACTCCCACTGACGAGCGCAATACCATAAGTGAATCAACCTGCATGTGTCCACAGTATTTCAGCTTCAGCATTGCTCCTTCCAAGGAACAGTGTCAGGGTTAAAAGGAACCCGAGATGTGGGACCAATGGAAGCTGCCATATTTATTTCCTTTTAAACAATACCAGTTGCCTGGCAGCCCTGCTGATCTTTTTGGTCAGTAGGGTCTAAATCACCCCCCCCCCCCCTTTGCATACATTACTTGATCGACGCGAGTCCCCGCTGTTACCGCTGTCTTCTTCCCCGCTCCGGGCTTCAGACCGTTCCTGCAGCTACTGAACTTCCTGTCCAGGGGAAGTTTAAACAGTAGAGGGCGCTCTACTGTTTAAACTTCCTGCCGGGACAGGAAGTTCTGTGTAGCAGCGGCCGGTCTGGAACCCAGCGCGGAAAGGTGACAGCGGGGACTCGCGCCGGCCGGAACAGGTAATGTATACCCGCTGTATTGCGTCGGTCGTCGGGCATTCAAATATCGCTATCGACGCACTCCCGACCCGCCGGCGACCGAGAGAAATGTTCCGCACAGACGGATCGATGGGAACGTTCGATTTCGGACGGAAATCGATCGTTCTGTCAGCGGTGTGCGCGGCAATTTCACAGCCAATTCGATCACTGTGATCGAATCAGCCGTATATCGGCGGGAAAATCGTTAGGTGTATGGGCCCCCTAAGTACACATATGTGTGTGTATGTGTATATATATATATATATATATATATATATATATATATATATATATATAGTATCTCCACCAATAATATATGTTGTTTATGCTGCAGCAGGGGCTGGTTGCTAGTCCAGACCTCTGTAGTGAATTCATTTCCCCCCCTGCTGGCACCAGTAAATAGATTTCCCAGAATGCCGCTCTCAGTGAATGGGCCGTGCATCGTAACACATATTTACCGTGTCTGGATAGTTTCATTAGGCCTAATTGTATTGTTGGCAGCATGATTATTGCTCTGTGTCTGGATTAGATTCGCTCTGGCCTGATCCAATCACTGGTGAAGGTCGTTCCTCTGCCCCAGCATTTCATCTAGCGGAGAGATGCTGGAGAGATGGCCGGGGAGCGGAGAAAATTGATTGGTGAAAAGACTGAAGAGCAGAAATGAGTGTTTATAGCCCGGTGGAGGGATATATCAGGAGCGGTGGAAATAGGCAGCGCAGAAGAGATGTACTGAATATACTTACTTCACTCCTTCACTTAGGCCCGGTTCACATTTGCGTTTTCAGCCAAACGGATCTGGATGGCTCAGTCCGTGGCCCGGTTCACATGAGTGAAAACGGATCTGATCAATGATTGATCGGATCCGTTTTCACTCGTCAATACATACCTTATCTTCATAGGCAGCTGGCAGTAGAGGCTTCCTCTTCTTCCGCTGTGACTACACAGCACGTCATGTAGTCACATGACACGGAAGAAGACGGAAGCCTCTGGCGCCGGCTGCTACAGAAGATTAGGTATGTATAAACCCTCCCTAGCCCTCCCACCCGGCTGCTGCACCCTCCCTCACCCTCCCGTCGCTAGATTTGCGTCGGCACATTCCCCCGTGGAACGGTGCGTTTCTTCACTAGTGTGAAGAAACGTTCTGTTTCTCATTGCCCCAATGTTGCAGTATTTTTGTCTGGATCCATTCCGCTGGGCAAAACGGTCCGGAAAATTAGGGCCTGCAGCATTTTTTAGATCTGGGGACCGGAACGTATGGAACGTATCCGTACCAACGGAGGCATGTGAATGGATCCATAGGTTAACATTGGATCCTTTCACATCCGTTCCGTTTGTACAGTATAGGTTCCGGTTACGCAAATGTGAACCGGGCCTTAGGCTGAGAGAAGATAAAGCAATATTCATGATTGGGCTGGATATGGCCAAAGGATTCTATCCAGATCCATAGCTGTATCTTGCCTGTTTCTGCTGTGGAGGTGGCGACACAGGCTTTCTGGAAGGAGCTACTGACAGGAATCTGTAGGGAGGAGTGATTAGTCTCTGGGCTGAAAACGAGAACGATTACCTCCCCGGCATCCCTTTAGATGTATAATCTTATTGGCAGCATACAATTTATGCTAGGCACACACCATACAATTTTCTGGCAGATTTACCTCCCCGATCGATTATTTTGATTTTCCGACCGATTTCCGTTCACTTCTATGGAAAATCGATCAAAATTCAGATCGGACCTGTTGGAAATAATCGATCTGGCAGGTAAATCTGCCAGAAAATTGTATGGTGTGTACCTAGCATAAGGGCTTAAAGGACCTCTATCACCAACATTTTAAAATTCAAATTATATGTAAACACATACAACTACCGTAAGAAGTACATTTCTTGCAGAGGAAAATGAGCCATAAATTACTTTTCTCCCATGTTGCTGTCACTTACAGTAGGTAGTAGAAATCTGACAGAACCAACAGGTTTTGGGCTAGCCCATCACTGCACAGGGATTCTCAGGGTTTTATTTCAAAAGCACTTAGCGATTGGCAGTTGCTCGGACCAACTTCATATATGTAGAAAAAAAACAAAGGCCTTGATTCATCAAGACTTATCGAATTGGTTAACGACACTTTGGTAAAATACCGAATTCGTTAAGTTGATTTCAGGATTCATCAAATTTATCTACAGCTGTTAGCGAGCATTCGGTAATAATTCGGTAATCATTCGGTAGTGATGCGTTAAAACGGAATAGAACTACATCAATTTGCAAGAAAATAGATTTATTTGCTATACCAGGACATCTTCAGTGCCAGGGTTAACTAATCAGCTAGCTGCACTATATTTTTTTTAGAAAAGGCTCCTATCAAATTGTGGGATTGTCCCAAGCCACTTCCAGAATCCTGGTCCAGGTGTTAAGCCCTATTCGGAATTTTGCTAGGTGGTGTTCAAAGGACTGCCGTTTTACCCACAATTCCATGGGAATCTTATGGCCTTGTGTTAAATTACCGCTGTAAAATGGAAATATCGACACGTTACCGAATGGTTACCGAATTGTTATCGAATTCACAACGAATGCGAAAAAACCTTGATGAATAAAACTAGAAATCGATAAACTTCGAATTCGGTAATTTAACAAACTGGAAAAAGTTATCTCAAAGACAATGATGAATCGAGGCCAAAGTCTTGTAAAAGTAATACCTTTTAATGGCTAACTGATAAAGTAAAATATTGCAAGCTTTCTGGGATCTAGTCCCCTTCTTCAGGCATATTTCCAGATGTTAGCACAAGCTTTCTGGGATCTAGTCCCCTTCTTCAGGCATATTTCCAGATGTTAGCACAAGCTTTCTGGGATCTAGTCCCCTTCTTCAGGCATATTTCCAGATGTTAGCACAAGCTTTCTGGGATCTAGTCCCCTTCTTCAGGCATATTTCCAGATGTTAGCACAAGCTTTCTGGGATCTAGTCCCCTTCTTCAGGCATATTTCCAGATGTTAGCACAAGCTTTCTGGGATCTAGTCCCCTTCTTCAGGCATATTTCCAGATGTTAGCTGAAGTAAAACACTGATGCAGGTAAATAGTAAACACGTAGATGGCAGTTGTGCTGGTTACTGTTTAGCAGTTAGATGTCAGGTGATCAGCAGGCTGGAGCCAGTGAGTTCATGCAAGCACACATAATATCTAGCAGGTTTCTGAAGATCATGAAGCCAAGTTAATCATGTTACATAAGGAGTCATGAATCCCATTCCACAATTTAAACCTTCTGTTAATGTCTTAAACATTTTCATACTTTCTTGCTTGTTCATTTTTGAAGTCACTCTTAAGAATAAGTACTTTGAGATCTTGCAGGCTGTGACCTGGTTCACAGAAGTGTTGGGCCACTGGTGTGTCCATTTTACCCTCATTAATTTTAAAGCGCTGATGGTCAGTGGCGTAGCTAAGGAGCTGTGGTCTCCGATGCATGTTTTACATGGGGCCCCCTAAGCACTCTATACATAACAATTGATATGGAGCACCAAAACCTGCCAATGGCAACTACAGTGTCAGATGTGCAAGAAGGGGATGGGGAACAGTTTGTTAATGATTACCAATATTCAAAGTATCTATAGAAGTGATTATTATGAGCACAGGACCAATAGAGAGCTAATACTGCAGTTGAGGGAGGGCCCTTCGAGGGCCCAAGGGCCCTGATGCGGTCGCAACCTCTTGTTGCCCTGGTGATGGTTCATTCTTGTGCGCAGTTTTTGTCCTGTTTCTCCTATATAGATTCCTCTTGAGGGGCATTTCCTGCAGCGTATCATGTATACAACATTGTATGATTCATAGGAAAATTGGTCTGATATTTGATGATATTTCTGTGAGTTTGGTATTTGTATTTGGCTTGTGCACAAGATATAAGGGCAGGTCTTACACCTTTTGTTATTCACCTCACCTTCTCTCACCTTCTTCTTCTTCACGGTACAGATACATTTTTACTACTCAGACCAACTTTGAAATAGTTTGCGAACTTGAGGATGGGTTTGCAGCCAGCATCTTTGTATAGAACTCTTCCAAGGATTGCTTTTGTAAAAAATAAACAAAATACTAATAATCCAACATACCTGTCGGCTCTGGCATATTTCTACTGTCTATAAGTGACAGCAACACAGGAGAAAAGTCATTTATGGCTCGTTTTACTCTGAAAGAAACATGCTTCTTATTTATATGTGTTTACGTGTATTTTGGTTTTTACATTTTTTTTCACGATAGTGGTCCCTTAACCAGTTCTGTTCCAGGTGGAACCGGAACCGGAAGGCACCTTAAAGTGAACCAGAGACGAAGCACCCTCATGTATTTTACCATGGAAATCAGTGGTAACATTAGAGAAAACACTTACCATGCTCTCTGTTCCATCCTCACTGCTAAAAGTGTCTGTTATCTAGCTGAGATAAGAATCCTGGACTGAGCATTGAGTCTGGCTTTGCTATAATGACTCAGCTATAATGATTCCTGAGCAAAGCCAGCAGGGGGCAGGCTTGGACTTGAAGACAGCAAAGAACACAGTCTCAGCTATAATTATTCTGTAGCAAAGCCAGACCGACTGCTTAGTCGGGATTCTTATCTTAGAGGTGATAACAGGCAAATTAAACAGAGAACAATGTAACAAAGAGCAGATTAGGTGTTTACTGTCATGTTCCCACTGATTTATAAGGTAAAATACATGAGGATGCTTCGTCTCTGGTTCACTTTAAGGACTTTGAATGCTTTGATCTCTTTCTAGCAGAAAATATAGAAACTGAAAGCAGAAGTCCTCTGTTATTATCTCACACTGCCCCCTAGCGACAAGTGGTCATAAATACACATCACAGCAGTACTAATTAGAAGCAAAGGAAATGTAACAATTAAGAAATAATAAAAAAAAGTGCTAAAATAAATTGACCTGGAGAAATTGCAAGCCTTCAAATAAATTGGCTGCTTAAAAATTAAAGAAAAACCCTTTTAGAATTTGCAGTGTACATTCGGATGTAGTGATGCTGATAACACTCTTTGTGACATGTGACATTTCTGTGCTTTAATTGTCCTCTGAGGTCAGTTTATTTCACCCCTCAATCTCTGTTCACAGCAATGCACCCGCGAGAACAAAGAAAAACAGGCTCTGTCCGACCTGATGATCAAACCGGTCCAGAGGATCCCACGCTATGAGCTCATCGTGAAGGTAAGAGGACCTGTCTGCTTGCAACTCTTGTACCATGAAAATGGCTGTATTTTAATGGTTCTAGAGTTTTCATTGAAGATGAACCGGCTTACAGTCAATGCTCGGATTAAGCAACCTAAAGTTAACCCGTGACTTTATAAAAGGAAAGAAATAGATACTTACGCCGGGAGAGAGAAGCCTCTGAATCCTACATATTCGCACATTACCAGCCCCTCTGCTCCTTTCTCTCTATCAGTGTGCCCCCCCCCCCGCATTCTAACATGTTATCTTTATACTATAAAGCTTTGCTCCTCTTTTGTTGCACACTTACGTAGTAAGCCACACCCACTACCACAGTCATTTTAAATTGCTAATAGCAGATTGTCTGTTTTCCCGCCATTGCACAAATAAATGATGTAGCATTTCAGTAAGGTTATTATGGCACCTTGAAAAAGAAAAACCATAAAGCAAAAGAAATATAGATGAATAATGCAATATTTCTGCCAAAGTCAGCAGGGCCAGTTCTAGCTACAATCTAGCCCCCTTCCCTAAAGTGGTGTTAAAGGCCCCTTTCTTATGCCAATTTCCCTCCTGAAACCGGCTGCTGGGACCCTTACCTTCCCCCCCATGATCTCCATGGCCTTTGGTCTCACCTCTCCCCTTTGTACTCCTTTGTCAGTCCGTGGCACTGTGATTCCCTTCTTCATCCACCAGTGGCTGGCTATGTAGCAACATGCACCGTGTCACGGAGGAGAGGCGCCCCCGTGTGGATGAAGTTGGGAAGTGTGTGGATCCACTGACTAACGGAGGAGTGCGCCTGCCGGGACAGGTGAGACGCTACTCTGCAAATGACTCTGCAGGGGTCTTGGGGAGCAACAGTTGTAGAGAGGGCTAGCAGCCAGCTCTGGGACAATTGCCCAGGCTCCCCATACGGTATCGCCTGCCCTGAAAGTCAGAGACTGTAGAGGTCACGTAGAGTGCACGGTCCGCACAGAACTAAAATCTAAGAGATCCCACCTTCCTTTGTGCCTAAGACCCCATCTTGCCTCTCCTTGGTGTGCCGGCGGTTGGTGACGATGCCTGGCGTCTGTAGCGAGCTGAGCAGACAGTTCTGGCTCTCTCTCTCTCTAGCCTCTCTTCATTATTAGTCTCTCCTGTGGTCTATGTCTTTTGAGCCGTTACTGTGTTATATTGTCTGGTCAGGGTTAGGAAGTCTGGTTTATGTAGGGTGGTTAGGTAATGTTAGCGTCAGACGGCGCTATGCGGTTACTGAACACAGAAGAGCGCTTGGCACCCTCCGCCGAGCCCTGTCAGAAACCTCTGCTTCTCCAGCACCGCTCTGAGCCAACAATTCACAAGTTTTTCGCCCTGAAAGACGTGCCTGGGATGTCGCGATGTTTGCCAGAGTCCTCTGATTGGGGGGGGGGGGGGGCTGCTAATAAGGCTGTGACTTGCTTCAGGGACTTGGAATTTTTACAGACTAAATATAGCTTGAAGAAAGATATATTAAAAGCCATGTTTTATTCCCGAGTACCTGTCACGTCCGCCAAGCGGAGCCAAGAATGTAGTTGGCTCATTTGGAGTGTTAGTATTAATGGCTCTCCTATCGCGCTGTATATCAGCAATATTCCTCTTTGACGAGAAACAGTATTTCACATTCATAAAAAGCTTTCAGGAAACTTCCATAAGGGGACATTTGCCTAGGCAAAAGAGTTCAAGTCTTCTTCCCTGGAGCATTGTGGGAAGGTGCTGTGATTAGTAACATGTACACTGTGCATTCAGAGTCGACAAAACATGGGGCATATCAGGAAGAAGATAATAGTAGGGCTGCCCTTATCATGAGGGATTCAGGAATGTCATTTTATGGACAGTTAGATTTACTTTGGCTGGATTTTGTTATAGTGGGATTGCCAGCCACAAAATGAAATTCCATTTACCCACTGCTCTGTGTTTATTATGCAGTCTACATGTAGTCTGCATTGAATATAATCATAAATGTTTCTGATGTAATGAATCTTATCTCAGTCAGCATGGCTCTATTTTGGTGCATTGCCGTGGAGAGGAGCGCTTGTTATGTCCCCTCTCAAATTCCTTAATGCTCCTCACTGATGGGCTGAGGGCAGTTCAGTGTGACAGGCTAAAGCTGAGAAGGGAAATACACTTCACCCCTCTGCAGAAGCTGCTGAAATACGATCTAGGCTGTGCTCACATATGTTTACAAAGTAAGCTAGATATGGCAGTGCAGTTTCTAGGTGGGAAAAGAATAAGGGAGAAAATTGCATCAAGATTGGCTTCATTCAGAGGCAGTAAAGATGGAAAATGCCCGGAACATGTTTCTCTTTATTTACTATATAAAATTTAACTGAAATAAAAATGTGGAAACTATAATAACATGTTATGTAAGTAGAACAAGTATTTACCTACTTAGTCTGTCCCTCTCGGTGTTACAAGCCCTACTGCATAGAGCCAAATTAATACATGCCATGCACTGATGAGGATCAAACAATCCGAAACCGTCTGTATGCATGTTGGATTATTATGGCTCTGTACAAATTAACAAGCTGACACATCATTGCATTCCAGCGGTTCTGGAGGTGTGTTTAGCTTCTAAGGGTACAATGGTTATTTTGCATATATTCAGCAGTGATGCACTGGGAGACATCTTAAGCTCACTCCAACCTGAATTATCGCAAATTCTTTCTGTTTTAAGAAAGCAAACTTTTGTTTTTCTTAACATCTTAGTAAGGGGGCTTTTAGGACCATTGTAGTCCCTTACACACTCCAATGAGTTCTGGGTCACCATGAGCTTGCTGGTTAGTCTGTCCCTCTCGGTGTTACAAGCCCTACTGCATGGAGGTCAGCTGACATTTTAGCCTGCTCTGATTAGTTGCTGCCTGGGGTGGAGACTTCTCTCCCAGGCAGTATATAAGGAAGTGCTTTTCAGTCACACTTCGTCTGTGTTTGCGATACCCTGTGTCAGCACTCAGACCTAGTCAGCTTTGTCTCTGATATTGTGTTATATATTGGTTTATCGCCAATATATACACATATTATTACTGTTTGATTTATCGTGTATGATTCTGTGCCTTGACTACTCCTCTGCTTCCTGATTCTGTACTTCGCCAGCCCGTACCGTTATCGACTATTGGCTTGGTTTCCGACTATTCTCTTGTCTCACGTTTCTGTACTGCTGCCGCCTGATCTGTTGCTGAACCTCATTTTGTCTGACCTTTCTCCCTTCAGTGGAACATCTCCCACTGTAGGGTTCTATCAGAGGCTTGCCTCTTTGAGACGACCGCCACTAGCAAACCCTTGCTGCTAGAGGCCGAGACTCCTCCACTCCGTCCTTTGGAGGATCTCACACACAGGGTTCCCATTCAGAGGTAACCACACCTCTGAGGAATTACGGTGTGGTGGATATTTCCACAGACTTGAATTTACGCTGTATATTATTACTGTTGTCTGCTGTTCCAGCTTGCTGGAGGTTGTATCTCTGTGCCCTATAGAGATACTTTATTGTACCCAGCACCCTCTTGCATATGATTGTATACACAGCCCGCTGTGACACGCTGCGTGTTGACAGCGCGGCTGTGATTTATGGGGGATAGCAGAGCGCGGGGGTGGGGAGGGGGGCTTAGGGGGGATTGGGATAGCAACAGAAGCTGGGCAGTATAGGCAGATCCAGCCTCTGTGTGCAGCTAGCATTGTCAGAACCCCACCTCGGGTTCTCTTTCAATCTCAATAGGACACAGAGTCATGTCCTGTGCACAGTGACATGCCTCCGTGTCCTTCTAACTTCCTCCAATCGGAAGCCAAGCCGCGACCCAGGAAGTACTTCCTGGGTCGCGGCTTGGCTTCCGATTGGAGGAAGCTAGCAGAGGCCGTGGGGGGAGCCTGTAATGGAGGCGGCAGTGCGGAGGAGGATGATTGACAAGCTTCAGGTATACAGAAGTCTAGAGACAAGCAGATTGTCGCTAGCCTGGCGATATCTTCAGGGGGGACTGCAGAGCCCAGCGTGGACTTGCAGCAGCGATAGAAGGACTCGGACAGGCCATACAGGCTTGAGGTTACGGTGTTTTGTCACCCAGGGGGGTGGCTGGACATGGAAGACTCTTCCTGCATAGAGAAGTAAAGGCTACTAATGAGAAGCCTCACAAAGTAGACGGGAGCTAAAGCCCAAAGACACTGTGCATGCAGGAGACTGACTCCCAGGAAGGGATGCTATATGTGGAGGAGGGACTCACCTGTGGCATGTTCTGTTGGTTGTAGCTGAGCTGCAGCCAGGCAGTTCTGACTTCCCTGCTGCAGAGTGCTGCATGCATTTGTAATGAGAGTCCTATCCATCTGCAATCAGCCTGCAGTCTTCAGTCAGAGTAAGGGCTCAAACCCACTAGAGCGATTTTATGAGCGTTTAGGGAGCGATTCAAACCGCTAGCGATTTCCCTAAATGCTCCGCTGATGTTAATGGATGGGCCAAATTCCACTGGAGCGATTGCGATTACCAAATCGCAAAACTCAGGACCTGCAGCATTTTTAGCGTTAGCGTTTCTGCAATGTAAAATATATAAACGCTGGCGTAATCGCTCATCAAAACCTGCACAGAGCGATTTTGCAAGCGTTTTGAAGTTACTGCACACTGTAACAAAATTAATTGAAAGGGCCAATCAGAATTTAAAACGCTAATCGCTACACAATCGCCGGCAAATTGATAACACTTTTTAAAATCACTACTGAAAACGCTCATGAAATCGCTTACAAACCGCTCATACAAAACGCTTGCGATTAGCGATAGAGTTTTGTAGTGCGTTCCAGGCCTAACACAGGAGTGATTGCCATTCACCTGTGTTGGAATTTGCATGTCTGCTCTCATTGGTGGATGTCCACATAAAAGCCTCTTCCTGTCTTGACACTTTGGGCTTGATTCACTAAGACAAATAGCACGCCTTATCAAAGTTAGCATGGCTTATCAGAGTAGCATACGAACCCGCAGGGGCTCAGGGCAGGACGAGAGGAGCTCTCGTCATTGCCAATTAGCAGGAATACGTTTGTAGCGCTTGCTGTGCTACTCTGACAAGGCGTGTCAACTTTGATAAGGCATGCTATTTGTCTTAGTAAATCAAGCCCTTCCTGTGATAGTGATCAGCTGATGCCATAGCTGCATTACTGGGTCTCATGTTACAGTTGTTGTTTGCTTTGCCTTGTACCTTTGTGAATTTGTGCTGCTCCTGCGGTGGTGAATAGCAGCTTTTCTTCCTGCCTCTCTGTCCCCATCACTGCAGTTGGGATTGGCAGATGCTCCTTTTGGTCCTGCCGTGTGGATGTTAGGCCACATACACACATCAGACCATGGTCTTTTGAAAATGAAAGATCACAGACCAATCTTACCACCCTTCATGCAGTATGAGAGCCATACTCTACACAGTCTATTCTATGGAGCTGAACTCCACATCAGATAGAAATCTTTGCAAGATGCTGCACACACAGATGCTGTACAGACACAAAAGATCAGTATCTGCAAAAGATCTATTCCTGCCAAAGATCCATTCCTGCAAATTGCATTCATAGTCTATGAGATCTGCAGATCATCATACACACATGATTTAACTGACATTCATCTGCAGATCTGAAAATCCATCCTGGTGGATCTGATCTGCAGATGAATGTCAGTTAAATTATGTGTGTATGATGATCTGCAGAGCTCATAGACTATGGATGCATTTTGCAGGAATGGATTTTTGGCAGGAACAGATCTTTTGCAGATACTGATCTTTTGTGTCTGTACAGCATCTGTGTGTGCAGCATCTTGCAAAGATTTCTGTCTGATGTGGAGTTCAGCTCCATAGAAAAGACTGTGTAGAGTATGGCTCTCATACTACATGGAAGGGGGTAAAATTGGTCTGTGACCTTTCATTTTCCAAAGACTATGGTCTGATGTGTGTATGAGCCTTTAGAGTAGCTGCAGTTATTATTGTAACTCTCCTGCTAGTTCTGCCTGTCTGGACGCCACCATTACTGTGGTTGTGATTGGCTGACGCTCCTTCTGGTCCTGCTGTGTGGATGTTACAATAGCTGTAGTTGCTTTTCCTCCCCACCCCCTCTGGATAGGTAGCCAGTGATTCACCCCCCCCCCCCCCCCCTCCCACAGTATAGGTAGCCAGTAAGGCCTCTCCCTCCTCCTCCACTACTCTGTGGTAGTAACTTACCTCTCCATGATTCTCACTGAATATTTTCTTCCACTTTCAGTCTGCATTGGTAACAGCGCCCCCTGGTAGTGACATAAGAGCATGTCACTACAGGGGATGCTGCTGCCAATGGAACTGACGGAAGGAGAAAGTAGATACGCAGTGTGTGGATCTCAGAGAGTTGAGTTACTGCTCCCTGCGCCCCCTCCCCTGCTGCTGCGCCCCATCCACCCCTAACAGTGGGGCTGATTATCTTACATGTCAGCCTCTGGGTTGAGTAGAAACCCTATTAGTGACAGAAAGGGCTGCTGCAAGGCTGCATAGTTTAAAAAACATTTTTGAAATACAGGTAGTCCCCGACTTTCAAACGCCCGACTTACGAACGACCCGCCGATACGATCAACATGGATTCTGTGTTTCCATGGGAACAAGTCAAAATGTTTTTCTTTACATTGGAGTTGTAGTTAATATACAGTGGCTTGCAAAAGTATTCGGCGCCCTTGAAGTTTTCCACATTTTGTCAAATTACAAATGATTTTCGTTCCACTTCTCACGTGTACACCACTTTGTGTTGGTCTTTCACGTGAAATTCCAATAAAATTGATGCATGTTTGTGGCAGTAATATGACAAAATGTGGAAAACTGCAAGGGGGTCGAATACTTTTGCAAGCCACTGTAGATATAGGGTGTGATGCTGAATTCAGAAAAATTACCGTAAAGATGGGTACCCTGAACCATTCACTGCATTCTGCTATTTGTCACTACAGGGCCTCTTTAAAGAGAACCCGAGGTGGGTTTGAAGAATATTATCTGCATACAGAGGCTGGATCTGCCTATACAGCCCAGCCTCTGTTGCTATCCCAAACCCCCCTAAGGTCCCCCTGCACTCTGCAATCCCTCATAAATCACAGCCACGCTGCTGACAAACAGCTTGTCAGAGCTGGCTGTGTTTATCTCTATAGTGTCAGTCTGCTGCTCTCCCCGCCTCCTGCAGAACTCCAGTCCCCGCCTGCATCCCTTCCCTCCCTGCTGATTGGAGGGAAGGGACGGGGGCAGGGACCGGAGCTATGCAGGAGGCGAGGGAGCAGCTGAGACTGACACTACAGATGTAAACACAGCCTCACAACACGGCTGTGATTTATGAGGGATTGTAGAGTGCAGGGGGACCTTAGGGGGGTTTGGGATAGCAACAGAGGCTGGGCTGTATAGGCAGATCCAGCCTCTGTATGCAGATAACATTCTTTAAACACACCTCGGGTTCTCTTTAAAAACATTGAGGCTGAAATAAAAAAGGTAATTAAAAAAAAAATCAGTCAGGGCTTGTTCACACTATGAACGCCTCCATATTTTTTTTTAATCGCTGCCGATTTAAGAAATCGCCCTAAAAGCGATTGTGCAATGGTTCCCTATGAGAGAGTTCACATATGAGCGGTTTGATTCAGATCCGCTCACCAAAGCGCTGCCTGTACTATTTTTGGGGCAATTTGCCTATAATGGCAGGTATAGGGAAATCGCAAAGCGCTTGAAAAAGTGCTTTGTATAGCGATTTCCGGGTGGAAGAGTTCACTTCCTGACTGACGTCATGAAGTGAAACAAAGAATCGCTCTGCAATAGTGCTTAGAAAGTGCTGGGAAAGGCGATTAAAAAAAATCACAATAAATCGCTTAGTGCTTGCAGTAGCTCTGGCGATTTATAATGTGAACATAGCCTTACAAGTCAGCAGCAGTATATGGTATATAATGCAGGGCTTTCCTGTGAAATTGTCAGCTGCTTCCCAGATCGGCCTCTTCCTATCGATGGGTCTGTCCTGACGTTTGTGTGATCAGTCTCTGGTGCTGAGGAGGGCACGACACCCTTCACATCACAGCCAGACTCTGATTAGTCATTGTGTAGCTCCTCTCTGCTCCCACTGCTCTCAGGAGGGGGGAGAGCGATGCTGCCTCCATATTATAGCCAGCACAATGTTTATGTAATTTGTGCTGACAGCCTCCGCAGTGACAGGTTCTCTTCCAGGTATTGAGCACTCTGCACAGCTGATAAGAGGCAAGTGTTCCTGTAATCTGGAGATATCCTGGCTTCTCATTGGCTGCTGTCAGTGCCAGGCTGTGGAGTGCTCCCACCAGCTGTAAGCTGCCTCTGCAGGGTCAGGGTGACCTCTAGGTACCGCTAATCAGGTAATGCGAGAGGCCTGCGAGACCTGAGCACAGGACAACCCATCCGAGAGGGAGATATCGCTATTCAGCTGATCAGGATGGCCGATAACCAAGAATAAAACATTGTAACACGTTCTGTGCCCCGCACTGTGATTGCGGTATAGATGCATTGTGGGCTCCTCTGAGTGACAGTGGTGTCATTTATTTTAGCACACTCTGTAGAAGATGCCAGCGCTATATATATATATATATATATATATATATATATATATATATATATATATATATATATATATACACGATCTTCTCAAAAAATTAGCATATTATGATAAAGTTCATTATTTTCTGTAATGTACTGATAAACATTAGACTTTCATATATTTTAGATTCAAATACACACAACTGAAGTAGTTCAAGCCTTTTATTGTTACAATATTGATGATTTTAGCATACAGCTCATGAAAACCCAAATTTCCTATCTCAAAAAAATTAGCATATTTCATCCGACCAATAAAAGAAAAGTGTTTTTAAAACAAAAAAAGTCAACCTTCAAATAATTATGTTCAGTTATGCACTCAATACTTGGTTGGGAATCCTTTTGCAGAAATGACTGCTTCAATGCGGCGTGGCATGGAGGCAATCAGCCTGTGGCACTGCTCAGGTGTTATGGAGGCCCAGGATGCTTCGATAGCGGCCTTAAGCTCATCCAGAGTGTTGGGTCTTGCGTCTCTCAACTTTCTCTTCACAATATCCCACTGGTTCTCTATGGGGTTCAGGTCAGGAGAGTTGGCAGGCCAATTGAGCACAGTAATACGATGGTCAGTAAACCATTTACTGGTGGTTTTGGCACTGTGAGCAGGTGCCAGGTCGTGCTGAAAAATTAAATCTTCATCTCCATAAAGCCTTTCAGCAAATGGAAGCATGAACCCACTTTTGAACCAGAAACAGCGGCAGAAGCGCCTGACCTGGGCTACAGAGAAGCAGCACTGGACTGTTGCTCAGTGGTCCAAAGTACTTTTTTCAGATGAAAGCAACTTTTACATGTCATTCGGAAATCAAGGTGCCAGAGTCTGGAGGAAGACTGGGGAGAGGGAAATGCCAAAATGCCTGAAGTCCAGTGTCAAGTACCCACAGTCAGTGATGGTCTGGGGTGCCATGTCAGCTGCTGGTGTTGGTCCACTGTGTTTTATCAAGGGCAGGGTCAATGCAGCTAGCTATCAGGAGATTTTGGAGCACTTCATGCTTCCATCTGCTGAAAAGCTTTATGGAGATGAAGATTTCATTTTTCAGCACGACCTGGCACCTGCTCACAGTGCCAAAACCACTGGTAAATGGTTTACTGACCATGGTATTACTGTGCTCAATTGGCCTGCCAACTCTCCTGACCTGAACCCCATAGAGAATCTGTGGGATATTGTGAAGAGAAAGTTGAGAGACCCAAGACCCAACACTGGATGAGCTTGAGGCTGCTATCGAAGCATCCTGGGCCTCCATAACACCTGAGCAGTCCCAAAGGCTGATTGCCTCCATGCCACGCCGCATTGAAGCAGTCATTTCTGCAAAAGGATTCCCGACCAAGTATTGAGTGCATAACTGAACATAATTATTTGAAGGTTGACTTTTTTTGTTTTAAAAACACTTTTCTTTTATTGGTCGGATGAAATATGCTAATTTTTTGAGATAGGAAATTTGGGTTTTCATGAGCTGTATGCCAAAATCATCAATATTAAAACAATAAAAGGCTTGAACTACTTCAGTTGTGTGTAATGAATCTAAAATATATGAAAGTCTAATATTTATCAGTACATTATAGAAAATAATGAACTTTATCACAATATGATAATTTTTTGAGAAGATCCTGTATATATATATATATATATATATATATATATATATACATAGAGAGAGAGAGAGAGAGAGAGATGCATCATAGCAACACTAAAGACTCATACACACATCAGACCATAGTCTTTGGAAGATGAAAGATCACAGACCAATTTTACCCCTTTCCATGTAGTATGAGAGCCATACCTACACAGTCTTTTCTATGGAGCTGAACTCCCCATCAGATAAAATCTTTGCAGGATGCTGCACACACAGATGCTGTACACATTCAACAGATCAGTATCTGCAAAAGATCTGTTCCTGCCAAAGATCCGTTCCTGCACAATGCATTCATAGTCTATGAGATCTGCAGATCATCATACACACACCTTGTTTAACTGACATTCATCTGCAGATCAGATCCACCAGGATGGATTTTCAGATCTGCAGATGATTGTCTGATCTGCAGATGAATGTCCGTTAAATCATGTGTGTATGATGATCTGCAGATCTCATAGACTATCATTGCAATTTGCAGGAACGGATCTTTGGCAGGAACAGATCTTTTGCAGATACTGATCTTTTGTGTCTGTACAGCATCTTTGTGTGCAGCATCTTGCAAAGATTTCTGTCTGATGGGGAGTTCAGCTCCATAGAACAGACTGTGTAGAGTATGGCTCTCATACTACATGAAGGGTGGTAAGCTTGGTCTGTGATCTTTCATTTTCCAAAGACTATGGTCTGATGTGTGTATGAGCCCTAAGTGTAGCACATTATTGACACCTGGCACTGCACTGTTATGGTAATCAGATCTTTGTTATGCTAATTATGGCGCTGATTCAGGTGTTAAAGCAGACCTGAAATCAGAACATCCTCTCTGCTCTAAAAGATACACAACAGCATAATAAACCTTTAAACAAAAACATTTCTTTGTTACAGCTAATACAAATCCTAAAATTAACCTGCATTGCTTCTACTTCCTGATTCATGGAAGCAGACATATTGGTAACTTCCTGTGCTTTAAAATGAGCTTCTCTGCCATTGAGTCATGTGACAGATCAAATCAGGGTCGGACTGGGACACTGGGGGCCCACCATAGAAATTTCAACCTGGGGCCCACACATCCCATGATTGCGGTGAAAAAAGGGCGTGACCATGCACCGGAAGGTGGGCGTGGTCATGATGTATTATGGACAGGGCCAAATGTACATGATCTTAGCAGCATTGTAATTCAGAGACACTGCTGCCCAGCAAAACTTGCATAGAGTCCCCTCCTTCAATATAAAGTAATGTCCTACTTTGCAGAGGTTGCGACCGCAGAGGTTGCAACCGCATCGGGGCCCTTGGGCCAAAGGGGCCCCGAAGGGCCCTCCCTCAACTACAGTATTACCTCTCTGTTGGTCCTGTGCTCATAATAATCACTTCTATAGATACTTTGAACAGTGATAATCATTAACAAGCTATTTCCCATCCCCTTCTTGCACCTCTGACACTGTAGTTGCCATTGTCAGGTTTTGGTGCGTCATATCAATTGTTATGTATAGAGTGGTTGGGGGGCCCCATTGTAAAACTTGCATCGGGGTCCACAGCTCCTTAGCTACGCCACTGCTCTCAGCATGAGTGATTACAGCACTGAGAAGAGAATTTTTGTGCTGCAGGCAGCAATTGGAGCTCTGTCAGACAAGGAGGGGGGGCCCACCAGAGACCTGGAGGCAGGGCCCACCGAGGAAAAACAGTACTACTGTGGCCCAGTCCGACCCTGGATCAAATTACAACTTGTAATCAGATAAGGGAGACTTGGGCAGGCTAAACTCTCTAAATACATACAGGGTGTATGTCTCTATGTTTTCCTTCTACTCTGCGCAAGAGTTCAGGTCCACTTTAACAAGTAATTGGGAAGACTGCCTGCTGTAACATGTCCCGTGTCCTTTTTGGCTGCTACATAAAGTAAACGTGAAGTGACCTGTAAAAAAAAGACTTACGATGACTACACACCTTTGATGGATGTCGGGGATCGGGACTCAACTCCCTTGGGCATCAGCTGTGTAGCTTACGACGTGTACTGTTGCTGTGCGGAGCAGCGACAGAGCGGCGCGAGCGTGACATCACGTGGCAGGCAGGAGAGAGACATGCACAGAAGAATCGGCGTAGCTACTCATACATTTCACCAAATCGTGCGGCAGCCAGGAATTGGGCACAATGGCGGCCATCCGCGCACAGACAGGATTTGTATGGCAGGTAATGAACTATCATTATTTACATTATAAAAAATGGCGACTGGATGGTGTTAAGGGTTCTGCCTCTGACACAGGAGACCCGGGTTCGAATCTCGGCTCTGCCTGATCAGTAAGCCAGCACCTATTCAGTAGGAGACCTTAGGCAAGTCTCCCTAACACTGCTACTGCCTATAGAGCGTGTCCTAGGGGCTGCAGCTCTGGCGCTTTGAGTCTACCAGGAGAAAAGCGTGATATAAATGTTATTTGTCTTTTCTTGTCTGAAAGGAGTGTTGCCCCGCCCCTGACGACGGCAGGTCTCTGATACTGGTCGGGAAGAGAGCGGGCAAGATCCTTGCATAACGATTTGGTGAAGTGTATGAGTACCACTGCGGTGGTGATAGCCAGTGGGTCCTAAAGGGTTTAGGACCCACAGAAGTGAGTGTGATTTTTCTGTGTTATTACTTGGATTTTATATTAAAAGCTGAGTTGAATTATTTGACACTGAGGGAGTCCCTGTCTCTCTGTTTATGTCCCCCTGGATGTGAGCTGACTCAGGATCACAGTGGGAAGTGAAGAGGGACCTCCCGGCAGCAGTGTGTGTTTGATTTGGTGGAACTCCAGCACAGCAGCACTTGCATTATTGGTGTGGAAAGACTACTCCTGGCATATGGTCTATCTGCATGCAGCTGGGCAGTTCAAGTAACTTAGAAGGGCGCCTGGGCTCGTTTCTCCTCAAATCAGGATCTTCACACCCATAACAAATGCATAACTCCCAACTTTTTGAGATGAGAAAGAGGGACACTTAAGCCACGCCCCCGATCGTGCCCCCGTCACACCCCTAGTCACGCATACCATAAAGATTTCATAAGAAATATATGTAGTTTTATAATTCATACCACACTGGTCCTTTCTATCCTGGTTCATTTTCCTTCAGAGTAACATTTTACAATTAGTAAAATATCAATTTAAAGGATGGGAATAAAGTTATTTAAACACATTTTGTAGTAGAGAACTATATATATATTTACATAGAGAGAGGGACAAAGTCCTGAAAGAGGGACAAATGATGAGGAAAGATGGACAGTTGGGAGCTATGCAAGTGTAGCCATAAAACCATCTGATCTGGAGTATCGGAGAAAGGGAATGTTAGTATTTGGGACCCCCTCCCTCCTCATGCTATTTGAGTAAGTGATCAGATTGATATTCAGATCTGACATCAATTGGATATAGTAGAACGCTTATGTATACACGTGGGATTTTTTTTTTTTTTTAATTTCCGACCAGATTTCCCATCTTTTTTCTGACTGGATATCAGTGGAAAATAAACCTAAAAGACACACAGAACAATAGCCAGTATTTTGATCAACATTTTTCAGCATGTGTAATGGAGAAGCAGATGGATTTTTTACTAGGCATTGGTTGCTGGCAATCAGTAAGCTGTATATTCTTTACCAGATCCGATCATTTTCTCAATGGGAAAATGATTTGTAGTTAAAGGGAAGGTCCAAGCAAAAAAAAAAAATGAGTTTCACTTACCTGGGGCTTCTACCAGCCCCATGTAGCCATCCTGTGCCCTCGTAGTCACTCACTGCTGCTCCAGTCCCCCGCTGGCAGCTTTCTGACCTCGGAGGTCAGGGCCACATTGCATACATTTTTACGCATTCCAGCTAGTGCAGGAACAAAAATGTACGCGTTGCACCACTAACGCGTAAAAATGTATGTGGTAATGTTCCTGCACCAGCGGGAATGTGTAAAAATGTACGCAATTCGGCCCTGACCTCCGAGGTCAGAAAGCTGCCAGAGGGGGACTGGAGCAGCAGTGGGTGACTACGAGGGCACAGGATGGCTGCATGGGGCTGGTAGAAGCCCCAGGTAAGTGAAACTCTTTTTTTTTTTTTGCTTGGACCTTCCCTTTAAAACTGCATGGTGTTTAGCTTGCCTTATACCGCAGTTCCCTTGTTAGCCAGCAGGTGTTAATAATAATTCCCCAAGCAGTAGCCAGAACTCCACACTGGAAAACAGCACTGCTATTACTTGCCATAGAATGCAAAATCTAATATAGTATTCCTGGTTTCAGCTGCAGAAATACTTCTTATATCTATATATTGCTGTATGCTGGTATTTAGCCCCACCCTCCCAGTGATGCTTAGCCTAGGCTGTTTAGCTATGCAAAATTATCATTGCCCAGTGATTGGACAATCCTGTGGTTGGACAGTCCTGTGATGTGCCAGACTAATGATTGCACAGACCGGTCATTCATTGGACAGTCCTGTGATTGGACTGTTTTGTGATTAGACAGGCCTGTGATGGGGCAGTCCTGAGATTGGACAGTTCTGTGATTGGACTGGCCAGTGATTGGACGGGCCTGTGATTGGCCAGGCCTGAGTTTGGCCCGGCCTGTGATTGGACAGTCCTGTGATGGGCCAGGCCAGTGATTGGACAATTCTGTGACTGGACAGTCCTGTGATTGGACAGGCTGGTGATTCGACAGTCCTGTGATTGGACAGTCCTGTGATTGGACAGTCCTGTGATGGGCCAGGTCATTGATTGGAAAATACTGTGATGGGAAAGTCCTGTGATTGGGCAGTCCTCTGATTAGACAGTCCCGTGATTGGCCAGTCTTGTGACTGGCCAGTGCAGTGATTAGACAGTCCTGTGATTGGCCAGTCCTGTGATTGGTCAGTCTTGTGACTGGACAGTGCAGTGATTAGACAGTCCTGTGATTGGCCAGTCCTGTGATTGGTCAGTCTTGTGACTGGACAGTGCAGTGATTAGACAGTCCTGTGATTGGTCAGTCCTGTGATTGGTCAGTCCTGTGATTGGCCACTCCTGTGATTGTCCAGTCCTGTGACTGGTCAGTCCTGTGACTGGTCAGTCCTGTGATTGGCCAGTCCTGTGATTGGTCAGTCCTGTGATTGGACAGTGCAGTGATTAGACAGTCCTGTGATTGGCCAGTCCTGTGATTGGTCAGTCCTGTGATTGGACAGTGCTGTGATTAGACAGTCCTGTGATTGGTCACACGTGTGGTCTGTGGATTGGGAACGCTCAGTATCTTGCAGGACAGGATATTGTTTCCCGGTACTTCCTCTTGTAACCTCAGCTGTCTCTGCGGCATCTTTAAGTGTGATGTTATTTCTTAAATACTCTGCGGTTTATTTCCCCACAGGGCCATTAATGAGCAATAAGCACTGTGAGATAATGTGGATTAGTCAGTTATTCTCAGCGCTCTTGTAAGCCTTTCCAGATCGCTTCTTGTTGTCTGTGCATGGCTGGCACTGGGGTGATTTCACTGCAAACACAGCTGGGAGCAGATAAAGGATATCACAGAGACATGTATAATGTATTCCCCGATATGGGCAGTATAAATGTTTGTCCTTACTGGCTCTGCCCCGATATGAGCAACATAAACGTAATACCTTACTGGCCCTAATTCTATAAGCGGATGTCAGCAGCCCTTTATACATACAGACTGTTACCTCCAGTCCTGCTATCACATGCACAATAACGGTCACCCACAGGGACTCGATCCATCAAGGCAGCAGTTTAGGTCCAAGTGCTGTACAGACATGTTGTTAAGGTACAGACTAGTGATGCATTCTGTTGCTATGAAGGGGGTGTGGCACACAATGGAGTGGTCTCTGGCAGTCGTAGTAAGCAGGGTAATAAGGTGCTCAACCGAGATTATCTGGCACTCTGGATCTCTAGGGGACGCTGTACACACACAGAAATGGCCCCATCTGTCTGCCTTGACTGAGAACTACCTAGTATGTGACATAAGAAAAAATACATTTATGTACCTTTGCAAGTCCCTACCTTATTCCAACAAATTCCGTAATATTGCAACCATATACCTGTATGAATAGATAATCGTTCTGGTCACAAGATCATTGGTCCCCAGCTCATAATTCAAATGATGCCATCTAGGAGGAGGGATGGCGTGTGCAGCCAACAGGCAGCCCTGCATCTGCTTCAGGCTGGGGACAGTATGGAGTTTTCTAGGTTCTTCATATTGTTAGTCGCACCACTGATCACTGGTTACGTTACATTACTAGATACTCAGTTCCACGTGACAGCAAATCTGACTACACTGTAGTAACTTCAGCAGACAATTACTGGTGTCAGAAGTTTAGAGATCTGCTAACAGCTCAGATATTGGAAAAACCTTGAAGAAATAATTATTTAGAACTTAATAAACCAAAAAGGTACTTAATGCACATTACATGCGTCAGTCTGCTTTTTTTCCTGTCTAGATTTAGGCTTTAAAATAATCTTATTATTGATTAACTGACCTGTTTCCACATGACTTCTGCCCTCAGATTTCTTCCCCAGCCTAGAGTGAGTTCCTAGTTCTGTGCTAGGATAAGGAAGCAGCAGCAGCAGAGCTCTTAGGGCCCGTTCTCACCTGAGCGGGAATCGCGCGATTCCCGCTCACGGCAAACCGCTAGCGGTTCTGCAAGAACCGCTACACAATGTAGCGAGTGGCAGTTTTCCCACTGCTGCGGTTGCGGTTAGCGATAACCGCAACCGCGCTACATGCAGCGGTTTGCCCGTGACGAGCGTTCCGCGATTAGCGATCGTGATTAGCGTGCACAGCACGCTAATCGCGATCGCTCCAAAACCGCCGCAGTGTCCAGTGATTTTTCCGCGCTAATCGCTGGAAAATCACTCCCGCAACACGCCGGCGGTAATCGCTGCCATTCTGCGATTGCAAGTGTGAACGGGCCTTTAGGCTTGACTCTGTGAACAGCCATTACCCACTTGAGTTTAGTCTGTTATGTTTGGTACACGCAATGCATTTTTTCGGAAGATTTTCCGGCCGATAGCTTTCCGATTCGATTTTCCGATCAATATTCGATTCTGTTATCTTTTCTTATCTTTTCCCGTTCACTTCTATGAGAAATCGATCAGAAAAACGATTGAAAATAAGATTGGACATATCGGAAATTAACTATCGAACCATCTAACACAAAATTGTATGGTGTGTACTTACCGTAGCATTATAGAAGGAGAGGGTTAGGGAAAGTGGCTGTGGCTGATAGAGGGGTCTTGTGAGGTTCTGCTGTTTTTATACAAGTTCATGAATATAATAAGCCTGCATTTTCAATGAAGAACAATTTTAAGGGGACCTGTCACTTACGTAACAAGCTTGCCTGCATAAATAGCTTCTCTATCTGTCTGTATGCTGACAATGTTAGTTTGCCAGAATGTTTTAGCAGGGAAAACAGCTTCCCAGAAGGTCTGACTCACAGCAGCCCTGCGGGGGAGGGATGTGATCTGTAATGTGTACTCTGTGTATGTAGAGGGAGAGACAGGGCAGCCATCAGGGGGGGACAACTGACACTGCAGTGAGGGGCCCAGGGCTTCTGGGGGCCCTGGGCCCCCCAAAGTACTGGAAGGGCCGCATGTGCTGGCTGTGGGCCTGCGGCTCGCTCACCAGCACACCGCGTTCCAGCACTGAGAGAAGAGTGACATCAGTGCTTGAACGTAGGGAGCAGATTAATGAGCCCGCTACAGCTGACTTTCTATACTGGGGCACCACCTATATCTGGCTACAGGCTACACATACTGGGGCACCACCTATATCTGGCTACAGGCTACCTATACTGGGCCACCACCTATATCTGGCTACAGGCTACCTATACTGGGCCACCACCTATATCTGGCTACAGGCTACCTATACTGGGCCACCACCTATACCTGGCTACCTATACTAAGGCTGGAACCACCTATACCTGGCTACCTATACTAAGGCTGGAACCACCTATACCTGGCTACCTATACTAAGGCTGGAACCACCTATACCTGGCTACCTATACTGAGGTCAACTATACCAGGCTACCTATACCGGTGCACAAGCTGAGACAGAAGGGGACAAGAGGTAAAACAGGGGGATAAAAGAGGCACAGGGGGAACACAGGCAGACAAAAGAGGCACAGGGAGAAAAGAGATGAGATGGGAACATGAGGTCACACAGAGGGACACAAAAGAGGCACAAACTGAGGTGAGACAGAGGGGGACAAAAGAGGCACAGGAAGAAAAGAGGGGACAAAAGAGAACAGATAAAGGATAAGAACGGACCTACAAGTCCCTATCTCATTTGTTAACCGGGGACTACCTGTATTTTGCTAGTATTTGGCTCCACCCACAACATGCCATGGTCACGCCCACTTTTTGCCACATCACACTGTGCATGATGCTTTCTTCAGTGGCGGAGCCATGCACATTTTCTGTCACAGCGCACTTTGCGCACAGACACGGGGGAGGGGTGGCTAGTGGGCGGGCACAGCAACCAGTGGGTGGGCCCAGGGAGGGGGGGAAGCCCCGGCCTGATGGTGTGAGGGGCCCCAAAATTTCTGATGGCAGCCCAGGGGAGAGATCAGAGCCACATGCATGGTGCACATCACCTGGGCAAAGATCATAATCAGTGTCCCTACGGCGACCCCAATCAAAGGGGCATCACAAGAGGCATCTGTATATTTTGCTGTCTACAGGCCTCATCACCTGTTATTTTATGGACAGTTTGATTTGCTTTAGCTGCAACTTTTTAAGAAGCAAATATTTTAAGTTTGCTTTAAAGAGGAACTTAAAATCCAGTATTGAACTTCATTCCAATCAGTAGCGGATACTTCTTTTCCCCCCAAGAAATCTTTACGTTTACTCGAATAGATCATCAGGGGGAGTCTGTGTGGCTGATATAGTGGCGGAACTCCTCCCACAGTGTGATGTCATGGCCCTGACAGTTTGCTATCTGTGAATCTCATTGCATTTTGGGAAATAACCAGGGCTGTGGAGTCGGTACAAAAATCTTCCAACTTCGACTCCGACTCCTCAGTTTAAGAAACCACGACTCCGACTCCAACTCCGGGTACCCAAATGGCTCAGACTCCGACGCCTCGACTCCGACTCCTCGACTCCTTAGTCTAATACTTAACAGGGCTGTGGATTTTGTACAAAAATCATCCGACTCCTCAGTTTATGAAATCAACGACTCCAACTCTGACTCCGGGTGCCCAAAATTGCCCCGACTCCTCGACTCCAACTCCGACTCCACAGCCCTGGAAATAACGGCAGTATCCAACTGTCAAGCAACCAGCATCTCCCTCTGTGAATAGAACTCTCAGTAATGAACATTCCGTACAGATCACCTGGCAGAATTAAAGATATCAACACCAGTGATCAATTTCAGAATGTAAATCAGGGAGAGGGAAGATTTTACAATGTGCAAACACTGACTAAATCATTTATAAATGAATATTGTAAAAACAGTAATTGTATTAATTACGTTATTATCATTACAGTTCCTCTTTGAATCCCCTTTCCAGCCAAAACCTTCACTGCACCCACAGCCTCCTCCTCCCCATTGCTAAACTAGTAATAGTGTAATATTATACTAAATCATCTACCGGTAAATACCAGAATTTAGCTGTAAAAAGAAATTGTCTACGTTTCTGTGACTTAATAAGCTGTTGAATGAAACATGTTGTAATTTTCCTTTTTTATTATTATTATTTATATATTACACTAAAGTAATCACAAACTCAAAGCACAAATGCAGCCTGGAATAATTATAATAATAATAATAATGCCATCCATAATAATAATAGTCATCTTATAATAAAAGGAAAGGTTGTTCTCCCCTGTGGGAAAGAGAGATAGAGAGAGACACCTACTGGGCAGAACTGAAAATGCAAGCAAGCAAGCTTGATTAAATATATTTATCGCCTACACACTGAGCATTTTATTAGTTAACGTGGAGCTGAACTCTTGCACGGGACAGAAGGAAACATAGAGAGAAATGCACCCTGTATGGATTTAGAGAGTTTAGACTGCAATTCCCCCTCATCTGTGATTAATCACAAGTGTAATTTGATCTCTCAGCTGTGACAGCAGGCTGCCTCAACAGAGCAGCTAATTTGTAAACACAGAATGTTTACCCTATATCTGCTTCCATGAAAGCAGGAAGTAGACACACTGCATATTTATTTTAGGATTTGTGTCAGCTGTAACAAACACATGTTTTTTTCTGTAAAGGTTATTATGCTGTTGCTTATCTTTTAGAGCAGGGAGGAAGTTCTGAGTTCAGGTTTGCTTTAAGACAAAATGATTGCACATACTAGATTACTCATAAAAAGTATACCTCTCACGGGTGCAATAAAACCACAATTCCAGCATGCTAAGGAGAGAAGGAGCGGAACACCTGATGAGGGGTCAATAACAACTAGTGTAATGCTTGTCAATCCTTTTTTGTGATCACCCTTGTGCTTCCCAGCAGATGCTAGGGGAAGGTGGGTGGTGGCAGGAGTGCTGCTGCAGGTGTATGCAGACGGGGCTCTACTTTCTTGCTCTACACCAGGGGTAGGGAACCTATGGCTCGGGAGCCAGATGTGGCTCTTTTGATGGCTACATCTGGCTCACATACAAATCAGAAGGGGTTGATTCACTAAGCTACACTGCTCAAGCAGCACAGTTTAGTGTGGCAGCGCAAGTAACATTTTCAAAGTAGGCACGCTAATGCTGTAGCATGCATAAGTGCCTGTTTCCACTACACGCAGATTGGATGCAGAATGGATGCAGAAAAACTGTCTCCAATGAATGCCTATGGGAAAATCTGCAACAGAAAAATCGTGTTTAGTGGAAACAGGCCCATAGACATTCATTGAAGTCAGTTTTTCTGCATCCAATCTGCGTGTAGTGGAAATAGGCCCTTACTATTTTACTTGCGCTACCCCAAAACGAACAGCTGCTTCAATTGCCCCACGCTGGACCCTGTCAGGTCCAGTGACTTTGTAGGACGAGATCCCCGCACTTTGATTGGCCCAACAGGCTGCCTGTCACTTGACAGGCAGCCTATTGGGCCAAAGTGCGGGGATCCCATCTTACAAAGTGAATCAACCTCCAAGTCAGCTAGATAATTGTACAAGCTGTTAGTCGGTATTTCTCCTGTCTGGCTCTCGGGGTAAATTGCTGATGTTGCTGAAACCCAAGAGAAGCTGAAGACGTGTCCGACACTTCCGCTGCCTGGCGGATCAACTGTATACACATCACCATGGCAACAGGGACAGCCCTCTGCTGCGCATGCACACAGTCCCAGTTTGAAACATATTGTATGGCTCTCAGGGAACTACATTTTAAAATATGTGGCGTTTATGGCTCTCTCAGCCAAAAAGGTTCCTGACCCCTGCTCTAGAGCAAGGAGGCGACATAGCATTAGTAGGGGGATGGGCGTTGCCAGCTCGCGTGCTGTAGCCCTGCCCCCACGCCATTATAATAACGATTGCACAGCGTGGTACCAACGGGGATCAACGCTTTGTCCACACTTTGTCCACATTAAGTGGACAAAGTGTGACACATTTTGTCACCAATGACAAAGTGTGATACCAGTGGCTTCAAACATCCATATAAGAAACCCTTTCCAATCCTGCAAGATAATATCTGACATCGTCATTTTCCAGTATAGGCCAAACATTGGACATAGTCTGACAAAAGAAAACACGGCTTACGCTAGGGAAGTGGATAAAATCCAGCACAGCGTCATAAAATAAAATGCCTCACTGTGGGACTCCCATCTTTCATACATCACTGCCAGTTTACCAGGCTTCTAGCAGCTCTTGCTGTTCTGATATGACGCAGGTTGTGTATTGCACACTTATAGCAGACGATATATGGTTTCCAGCTCCACTTTGTCAGGTGACAGGTTTACCTTTTTCTGTGCTGACTCCACTCTCCACTCACGTTGCAGGATCTGCTGAAACACACCCCCGAGGACCACCCAGACCACGGATGCCTCCTGGGTGCCCAACGGAAGATCAAGCAGCTGGCGGAGAGGATCAACAAGGGGATGAGGAGCGCTGAGGAGGCGGAGCGAGACACCCGAATCCTGCAGGAGATCGAGTCCCACATCGAGGGCATGGAGGATGTACGTAGTATCTACAATACCACTACCCTGTAACCCACTGGTGTCAAACACAAAGCCCATGGGCCGAATGAGGCCCTCCTTGCCATTTTATGTGGCCCTCAAGAGCTTCCAATGTCCACCATTGTAACCAGCAAAAAGAAATACAGCACACTGCCTTCCAGTCCAGAAGAGCACACCGGTGAATGTTTCTGGCTGAAACATTGTCAGTTTTAAACTGGGTATAGCAATAATCCACACCATCCGCCCAAAGCCTATCCCCCCCTTCCTCAGTGAAATTAGCATGGTGCCCCCTACTTGGATCCAAACTTCCCCCAGCCCTTGGTAACTGGGAGGTCAAATATACACATCTATACACCTTCCCTCCTTGACACCATCTCCCCACGTAGCAGTGGAGCAGTGTAATGTTTGCCTGCTCCAGTGATCTCTTCTGTTCTTCTTGGCAGTCGCACGCTCTGTTCTTCCATACTTCCTCTTCCTGATCACGTGACATGCCTCAGGAGCCAGAAATATGTAGCATAGAGCGGTGTGGCTATCAGGAAGATCAGAGGAGACTAGAAGCAGCACTGCAGCAGGTAAATTTTAAACTGCTCCAATGTGTTTCTCTGCAGAAGCGAGGCAGGCCAGCAACAGTCACTATAGTTAAATCACTTTGTTTGAGATTGTTCAATAAATGTTAAATCTTAGTAAACAATTTGGCCCGGGACTTAGACTATGTTGTAGATTTTTGTCCCCTTACGTGATAGTTTGTAACCTCTATACTAGAAACTGGCTAATCTACATGAAGCTGTGGCTTTCCCTGTCTGAGCTTCAGCTGGAGGCACACGCCACCCGGTACTGATGTTTTAGTTGGTGCCCAGCAAATGATCATTTGACAACTTATCATACTTTTCTGATGTCCCAGTGAATACATTTCCCTGTAGAAATCTGTTGCATAATAAATTTGGGTTTCTAAGTGATGGAAAATGCATGAGAGGGAGGGAAACGCTATTGCTATCGCTGTGGCAGCTAGGAAAATAGCTAACCTTAAAGGGCAACTGAACTGAAAAGCACCCTCTAAAATAAACATATGCCCATTAATACTATACTCACCCCCTGCCACTCCTTTCTGAAATCTGGAACCTCTATACAGAAAATGGTGCCGATCTCGAAAGTTCCACTTGAGAGCAAGCTTAGTGGGGCTGTGAATGGAGCAGAAAAGGGGCGTGAGTGGGCCGGATGGATGCCAGGAGCCCGCCTCTTCCTGTTTGAAGTTTTGACTTTTTCTGAAAGTCAAACTTTTCTGACGGGTATTAGGGGGAGCGGACCAGACAGCGAAGAGCACACTTAACGACCGCCTAACGCCCATAGGCGTCGGCGGGTCGTTAGTGGTATAGCATGGAAGCGGCCTTTCAATGCTAGTTCACGGAGACTGCCTCCGTGAACAGTGTGCGAGCCGCCGATCGCGGCTTGCACGCATAATGTAAACATGCGGGGAAGTATTCCCCGCTGTTTACATCACACGGCGCTGCTGCGCAGCAGCGCCGTGACGTAGATCGGCGATCCCCGGCCTCTGATTGGCCGGGGATCGCCGCATTCTGATTCGCCGGCATTGACTCTAGGCGACGCAGGACGGATCTCCATCCTGCGCTGCCCATAGGAGGAAGGGGAGGGACGGAAGGGGACAGAGGAGGAAATTCGCTGCAAAGGGGGGCTTTGAGGAGCCCCCCCCGCCGAACGAACAGAGCCGGCGGCGATCAGACCCCCCAGCAGGACATCCCCCTAATGGGGAAAAAGGGGGTAATTCTGATTGCCCAGCCTCCTTGCTGATCTGTGCTGTGGGCTGTAGAGCCCACGCTGCACAGATCAGCGAAATCACCCCTGGTCCTTAAGTGGTTAATTTAAAAAGTATAGTTTGGGTCAGGTATGGACAGTAATGTTACTTCTTCTTCTCTTTGCAGTTGCCAGTTCCCTTCCGGAGGTTTGTGAGACAAGAGATGGTGGTGGAAGTGGTGAGTCCCCGTGTGGTCATTTCTCCATAAATAGTTGTCAGGATAATGTGAGGAACAAGACTAATTATGGTCACTGGTATGGTTATACAACAATCAACCAAAGCCTTAAAAGCATATGCCAAGTATTGTGTGGGTCCCACTGTCACTACAACCATCTGACCTGTTGAGTCATGGCCTTCACCTCTGAACTTGTTCGGTAGTATCCAAGACAGAAGATCCTTTAAGTCCTGGAAGGTGTGAGTTGGGGCCCGCACAGGACAGAATAATTTTCCCAGCACATCCCAAAATATTGCAAACTGTCAATGGGCTTGGGTTCCCTTTAAAGGACACATGTAGCCACCTAAAAAAATACATATTTACCTAAGAAGGGGAAAGGTTCTGCAACATTAAAGCCTTCCCGATCCTTTCTGCATCCCCTCACTCCTCTGCCGGGCCCCCATTACAACGATCTGGCTTTAGTGTCAAAGAAGCCTTCAGATCTCCTCAGAGGGCTTTAGATATACTTGGGTTTCCGAGTACTTCCAAAGCCTTCTGAGGAGACCTGAAGACGCAGCCAGCGGGGGACAGTGGAGGAACGAGGACATGGAGAGAAGAACGGGGAGGCTCTATGGGATCCAGAGCCTTCCCTCTGCATAGGTGAGTATCTAACTTTTTTGGGGGGGTGGCTAAATGTTAAATGTACCCAAACCTAGAGGTGGTTGGCACAGTGCATCCGGTTACCTGTTGGTTCTTGTGTGCTTTTTTTGTGGCACCTTTTTTACAAGTCTTGTAGTTTTTCCCCCAGCAGATGTGGACATTTTCAGATTCCCGTATTAACTGAGTTCTCTTTGTCTGTAGAAAGCGGTTGGCGGTAAGAAGGACCGGTCGCTGTTCCTCTTCACAGACCTGCTCCTCTGCACCACGCTGAAGAGGAAGTCCGGCTCCCTGCGGCGCAGCTCCATGAACCTGTACGTTGGGCGACACCTGCCTTCCTTTCATCACTGCCCTCTATTCCTGTGACGGGGCTCTCTTATCCGGGTTATGTTATGTCCAAAGGGAAATAAAGTAGCTTCAACTAGACACTTTGATCGCTCCTACAAGATGTGTCACGTCTCCCACCGAGCAACTTCTGACCCTGCCAGAGGCTTACAATATAAAGGGGAGGGGGAATGGACATACCAGGTAAGGCAGTGGAATAGGTGCTCCACTGAGAGTTAACCTCCTTGGCGGTAGTCCCGAGCTAGGGTCGGGGTGGAAAACCGCAGCTAAGAGTGGTAATCCCGACCTCTGCTCGGGGTTGCCGCCGAAGGCTGTGTGCAGAGTATAGCGCGCAGCGGGCGTTTCTACATACCTCCCGGGGGTCCCGATGTCGGCTGACATTCTTCTTCCCCTTCTCCGGGGCTCTGCATCCTCCTGGTGAGGTCGCCGGCTGTCGTCCTGGTCGGCGCCCTTTGACCCGGACATACTGCGCTGCACATGGGCAGTATGTCCTATTGGGCTTCCAGTGACGGCACTGGCCGGTGAAGCACAAGCACGCTGGGTGCGTCCTCACGCTGGTGTGTGCACGCTCCACCAGCGAGTGCTGTCACAGGAAGCCCAATAGGACATACTGTGCAGCGCAGTATATCCTGGTCAAAGGGCGCCAACTACACTGACCAGGAAATGAGTAACGGGAGGCAATGCGGGCGAACTGTAGACGATGCCTGGCCACAGGCAGGTGCGGTAAGCCTATGTACACCTCCCCAAACACACACAGGGTGTAATTTTCAAATTAGGGCTAGGATATTCTTTAAGGTGTGGTAGAGGGGAGGAAAATAGAGGGGTGAAGGAGATTGATGTGTGGTAGGGGGTGGAGCATGGCAGCAGCCTGGGGGTAGGGAAGCGAGGGATGTAGGGAGATTTCACTTTGAATGGCTGCATTTTTACCAATGAAGTGGGTGGTGAAGTCGTTGGCTGAGAGGGTGGAACTAGAAGGGGAAAGGGGGTGGGGTTGAGTAGGGAGTTGAAGGAGGTGAAGGGATGTTGAGGGTTAGAGGCCTGATTTTCACAGGACAGTGTGTAAAGAAGGACAGAGTAGAAAAGTAGCAGCTTGGCCTCATAATCCAGGAAACCAGGATTGAGACGTCATTGCCTCCATAACGTTCAGTGGCTCGTGTCACCTTCTTGAAGTTGCGTGTGTGGTTGGGGACGGTTGCCAGGATTGGGGGGGGATCAGCTTTATCTCGGCTCTGCCTGTTCAGTAAGCCAGCACCTATTCAGTAGGAGATCTTGGGCAAGTCTCCCTAACACTGCTGCTGCCTATAGAGCGCGTCCTAGTGGCTGCAGCTCTGGCGCTTTGAGTCCGCCAGGAGAAAATCGCAATATAAATGTTCTGTGTTTGTTTGTTTATGTAAGGCGGATGAAAGGGTCAGATTAACTGGTGGTCCTGCTTGATTGGGGCATGTCAGGGTGGAAAGGGAGAGGAGAGGGCCTGCTAGGATGGTGGGGCTCAGATTGGGTAGGTCCTCCATAGAACAGAACAAGATGTTAGGCCAGAAGCCTCTCTATAGAACTGAATAGGCTGCCAAGCTATGTGTTTGTACAAATATTGTTCCCAGACTGAACGATCTGCCGAGGTGACCATTATTGATACACTTTTGATTGTACGGTCCTACCAAATCTATGTAGTAGAAAGGTTAATTGAGTGAATATAGTTTGAATGGATGACAAGGCTATATACTCACTGTACATCACTGTGATATATGTTGGTGCTATATAAATACTAAAAAATAATATTAATACTCATATTACATAGAAGTGGTAAGATTGTACAATCAAGATTGTATATTTAGTGGGCACCTTTATTTATAGAAAATGTGTATGTAGCTTTATAGTCAATAGGCAGCTTTACCTGCTGGCCAGAGGGCAGGTACAAGTCAGAAGTGACACTAGATTGCAGATAAAGTGATGATTACAGGACAAGTCTCTACTGCCATCTGCAGGTTTATGTAGGTACTGCAGTAATTACACTGCATTAGTACAAGTCAGAAGTGAGAATAGCTTGCAGATAAAGGTGATCACAGGACATGTCTCTTCTGCCATCTGCAGGTTTATGTCGGTACTGCAGCAATAACACTGCATTAGTACAAGTCAGGAGTGAGAATAGCTTGCAGATAAAGGTGATCACAGGACATGTCTCTTCTACCATCTGCTGGTCGGTGTAGGTACTGCAGTAATTACACTGCATTAGTACAAGTCAGAAGTGAGAATAGCTTGCAGATAAAGGTGATCACAGGACAAGTCTCTTCTGCCATCTGCAGGTTTATGTCGGTACTGCAGCAATAACACTGCATTAGTACAAGTCAGGAGTGAGAATAGCTTGCAGATAAGGGTGATCACAGGACAAGTATCTTCTGCCATCTGTTGGCCTGTGTAGGTACTGCAGCAATAACACTGCATTATAGTGGAAGTAGGAAGTGACAATAGATTGCAGATAAAGGTGATCACAGGACAAGTCTCCTCGGCCATCTGCTGGTCTGTGTAGGTACTGCAGCAATAACACTGCATTATAGTACAAGTCAGAAGTGAGAATAGCTTGCAGATAAAGGTGATCACAGGACATGTCTCTTCTGCCATCTGCTGGTCTGTGTAGGTACTGCAGCAGTAACTCTTCCTTGTGTTTCAGATACACGGCGGCCAGCGTGATTGACATCTCCAGCAAGTACAAGCTGCTGTGGAAGCTGCCTCTGGAAGACGTGGATATTGTCAAAGGTTGGTCGCCTTGCTGTGATAAAACCCATTACTCATCTCTTTGTAAGAAAAGTAAATACAGGAGAAAAACCTAAAACCCTTCACACACGTGCCTGACCCTCTGCTGGTTAGGCTCATTTAAACACTTTTCAGAAATAATCAATAAGCTTACATGTACCTTATAGTAGTTTTGAATATCCCAATGACATCATTATTTTAGCCCTGAGACTGCCTCCTCCATCAACTGTTGGAAACTACACTTCCCACAATCCCTAGCGGTGACGGTTATAATAGAATGGCGCGTTCTAGTAGCCATGTAAAACCTAATTTTGCCTTTTTAAAACAGAAGGTATTTGTGATGATTCAGGTTGGAGTGAGTTCTGAGATGTTTCCCACAATGCATCACTGCTGAATATGCAAATTATACTTTGTTGTTCTTGTAAGCTAACCACACCTCCAGATCCGCGGGAATGCAACAATGTGTCAGCTTGTTATTTGTACAGAATCACACTTATCCAACGTGCATACAGACTGTTTCTGATTGGTTAATCCTCATCAGTGCATGGCATGGATTCATTTGGCATGTATGAGGTAGACCTTAAAACACCTAGATTTACAGATTGTCCAGCAAGCTCATGGTGAAGCAGAACTCCTAGGAGTGTGTAAAAGGACTTTACTGATATGCAGGGTAGTGCAGAATTTTGCCTTCTTAAAACAGAAGGTATTTGCGGTTATTCAGGTTAGAGTGAGCATATGTCTCCCACAATGCAACACTGCTGAATATCCAAACCACAGAGCCATACTAACCATGCACTGATGAGGATCAAGGAATCTGAAACAAGATGGCACATCATTGCATTCCAGCGGATCTGGAGGTGTGGCTAGCTTCCAGGGACAACAATGGGGGATTTGCATATTCAGCAGTGAAGCATTGTGGGACACCTCAGAGCTCGCTCCAACCTGAATAATCACAGCAGCAAATTAGCAAATCATGTTAGCAGGGATTCATTATCCCCTGAACCTCAGTGATGATGACTTCCTGTAGTCATTTTACACCAATTTTTATCTCATGTGTTTTGGACCTTAGTGACTTAGTGCTCGTTTCCACTATTGCGTTGCGAAATCGCTGCGGCAGAATTCGCATGAAAATTCGCATGGATGACGATGTATGCGAATTTAACCATGGCAATGCCGGTGTGCTTTTCCATTGATTTCATGCGAATTCGCATGAAAATTCGCATACCAAAACAGCATGCGAATTCCCTATTAAATACATTAGCGACGATTCGCCTGCATTCCACTCGCAGGCGAATTCTGCGGCTCTTTTGTGCGTTTTTTCACCGCTGAAAAAAACGCACCTCAACAACGCTACAGTGGAAACAGGCCCATCCACTTGCATTACATGTGCGAATCCACATGCGTTGGACGCATGCAGATTTGCGATAGTGGAAACGAGCCCTTACGGTAATCAATGATTCACTTGCACTCCATTTTTTGTGTGCAATGCCTTGCGTTTTTAGAGGATAGGTACAGGCAAACAAAAAAGGCATGTCTCTTCTGACATATTGCGGAAGAGATTCCCAGCAGATGTATTGAATCTGCAAGGAACTGAATGAGAAAATCGATGAGTGTATAGCCACCTTAACTCAGAAAAGCAATCCCTTAAAGGATAGGTACAGGCAAATAAAAAAAAAAATCACTTACCTGGGGCTTCCTCCAGCCCCCTGCATCCGTCCTGTGCCCTCACCGCAGCTCCCGGTCCTCTCCAGTGGAGAAGCTAACCTCGCCAGGTCGGCTTCTACGCTCTGTACCTATCCTTTAAGGGATTGCTTTTCTGCTCACCACTGTAGAAAAGAGTGATTATCTGAGTTAAGGTGGCCATACACTCATCAGTTTTCTCATTCAGTTCCTTGCAGATTCAATACATCTGCTGGAAATCTCTTCCGCAACATGTCAGATCGATTTTAACTAAAAATCAATCGAAACTATCGATCAGACAGGATGGAAAATTAACAATCGGGGGCGAGGCAAGATTATTGGCAGATCAATGGCCTATAGCTTTGCACCACGTCTAAAGGGGCCCATACACCTAACGAATTTCCCGCCGATATACAGCAGATTTGATCACTGTGATTGAATCTGCTGTGAAATCGTTGTGCAAACGCCGACAGAACGATTGATTTCCGTCTGAAATCAATCGTTCCCGTCGATCCGTCCGTGCGGAAGATTTTGTTAGATCGTCAGCGGGTTGGGAGTGCGTTGATAGCGGTGTTCGATTGCCCGATGACCGACGCTAGCTGCAATACATTACCTATTCCGCCGGCACGTGTCCACGCTCTCTTCGCTGTCTTCTTCACTGCGCTGGGCTCCAAGTTCGGCTGGCTTCACTGAACTTCCTGTCCCGGCAGGAAGTTTAAACAGTAGAGCGCCCTCTACTGTTTCCCGGACAGGAAATTCAGTGAAGCCAGCCGGACTCGGAGCCCAGCGCGGAGCAGAAGACAGCTGAGACCGGGGGACATGCGCTTGCCGGATCAGGTATTGTATGCGGGGGGCGGGGGGGCGGCAGCTTCACAGATGGTGAATCGATTTCATGCTGAAATCGATTCACCATCTGTTTGCAGTAAAGGCAGCCATACGATCCCTCTCTGATCAGATTCGATCAGAGAGGGATCTATCTGTTGGTCGAATCTGATGGCAAATCGACCAGTGTATGGCTACCTTAACAGTGTAAATCTGCAGTTCGATCGATTTTCAATAGATTTCCTGCTGGAATCTATTGGAAATTGTGCAGTGTATGGTAGGAATCGAATCATTCTGAATCAATTCTTTTTAGAAAGAAATCAGTCGTTTTGGGTGGAAATTATAGGACTCTGAAATCACATTTATGTTCCCCATTTTTGGAGTAGTGAATATTAACAGAAGATCTTTGCCGGCATCTGTATGAATGTTATGTATTGCTTTGCTGCTGTGTGATTTTCTGATTAGATGGTTGCAAGAACAAAAATAACCTGTTAGTATATATATATATTCTTAGTGAAAAGGCATGCCAGGCTCGTTACATGGAAGCGAGCATTATGAGAAGCAATGACTGGTACTGTTTTGCTATATTCAGTGGTAGGCGATGAATGAAGAAACAGAAGCGTGGGAGTGGTAAATGTCAGTGAATAACACATCATGCACAGAAATATGTATAGTATAATATTACAGCGATAATACAGAATGTGACAACACACAGGCGGATGAGGAAAACAACTGGGGAACAGTATTCTAAGGCTGGCCATACGGCTACTTTCCCACCAAGATGTTGCATTTTAGGGGACGTTATGGTCGCATAACGTGCCCCTAACGCAACATATGGTGGTGTTGAAGTTGGACGTCAGATTGAGCTGCTTTATGCAGCCCTCAAAGCAGCCGCTCCAGGTTAGTGATAGGAAGTCCGGATCTTTTTAAGGATTTGGATCATTTGAATCGGATCATTGAAAATATTTGGATCTTTGAACCGAATCATTTGAATCATTTTACTAGGGAAGCAGACTGGGTGAAATGACTAGCAGGACAGGACTTTCCCTGCACTGTACATTCTGTATGTTCCTGTTTCTTCCAGACAGACATACACTGTGAACCAAATCATTCATTGTGATGATCCGGATGATTCGACTCACAAAAAAGATCCGGATCAAATGAACGATCCGTTCATGATCCGGACAACTCTACAGTCCTACCAGTCACCACAGTGCAGTGAATATTAATTATCCATGTGGCTGGCTGCGGAGGAGGAGGGGAGACCTCCTCCTCCAACATTACTGAGCATGTGTAAACAGTCTAACGTGGCTTAGCCCAGTATAACGTACAGCATGCAGCACTTTGTTTAAACGTGCTGCGTTACAATGTAACGCAACGTGGGCACTGTGAACAGCACAATTGATTTTACAGTGCTGTGAGTTAGGCTGCGTTACTGGCTGCTGTAACATGGGACTTTAATGTCCCACTGTGAAAGCAGCCTTAAGGTGCACGCAATAAAAAGTATACAATATTGCAGTACACTTCCTGAAACTGTATCAAAGGAAGCTGGGCAAATGTTTATGCTCTAATCTACCAAGCTTGTCATTTCTGAAAATGACTATGTAATCTGCTTCTTCTTGGTCCTGCCCCATCCTCTTCAATGTTTACAGATGTTGCACTGCTGATCATGTGACCCTCCCTAGAGCTACAGCAACCAGCAAGTTCTCCACTTTGCAGTCTGCTGCCAAATGTTCTTCTAAGTCCTCCCCCCTTAGTGTATGTCCTTCTACTCCCCCCCACCCCCCCATACCAACACACACTCTGAAGAGCTTTATTTCAGGGTCACGTGACCTCAGCAATTCTGTGCAGCCGTGGGACCTGAGCCACTTTGGCTTCTGATTAGCGCTGCTCTGACTCATTTCCCTCACACACAAAGCAGGTAATTATGGTTCAGTGGCCTATACGGAAGAATGGATGCGCGGCCAGTGGCATAGCTAAGAAGCTATGGGCCCTGGGGCAAGTTTAACATGGGGGCCCCCCAAGCACTCTATACATATTAATTGATACAGCGCACCAACACCTGCCAAGGACAACTAGAGAGGTGCAAGAAGGGGATGGGGAACAGTCTGTTGATTACTATTTACAGCATCTATAGAAGTGATTATTACCAGCACAGGACCAATAAAGAGCTAATATTGCGGTTAAGGGAGAGCCGCTCGGGGCCGCCCGGTGCGGTCACAACCTCTGCACCCCTTATTGCTGACCATCAGTGTTAATCATGGCTCTAGTGGCACCTATTGAGCCATTTTGGTGCTGGGGATTGGCTATTATTATTATTTTTTATTTATATAGCGCCAGCATCTTCCGTAGCGCTGTACATAGTACAAACAAATAATGGGGAACAAATATACATAAGAAATACAAGACACTGTACAGTGATGACATTGAATAGAATAAATACAGATACATACATAGTTGATATGTAGTTGGTACATGCAGGGCCGGGCCGACGCATAGGCGAGAGAGGCTCCAGCCTCAGGGCGCAGTGTAGGAGGGGGCGCAGAATTCATTCAGCTGTCATTCCTAATTGTGTTTGAAGCAGACAGAAATAAGAAAAGGGGATACATGGCAGTGACTGCAAGCCAGATAACTAGAGATTAAGGTGTTGGGGAGGTTGTGGGCCCTGTGGCCCTCTTAGTCTAATAGCAATCAGTGTGTGACGGCTGGGGTGGCAGGGATGGAGGGGCGCACTTTAGTGTCTCAGCCTTGGGTGCTGGAGGACCTTGTCCCGCCTCTGCGTACATGCGCATATGTTAAAATAACAGCAGTATGAGAAACACTAGGAGGAGGTCCCTGCCCTTGCAGGCTTACAATCTAGAGGGTAGTGGGGAGGAAACAAAAGGGAAGGAAACACAAGGATTAGTGGGTGAGCCAGTGTGCCTTCAGTGCAGCCTATAGCAAATTATAGGCTTGTCTGAATAGGTGTGTTTTCAGAGTACGTTTGAAGGTTTCCAGACTCGTGGCATGACGAACTGGCTGAGGGAGAGAGTTCCAAAGGAGAGGGACAGCCTGTGAGAAGTCTTGGATGCGAGAGTGAGAGGAGGTGACTAGGCTGGAGGACAAAAGGGTCTCCTGTGAGGAACGGAGGGTCCGGGCGGGGAGGTATCTGGAGATTAAAGAGGAAATGTATGGAGGCGATAGCTTGTGTAGAGCTTTGTATGCAAGTGTGAGAAGTTTAAACTGGATCCTTTGGGCAACTGGTAACCAATGGAGGGATTGGCAGAGAGGGGCTGCCTCATTAAATTAAATAACCTGCCTGAGCGAGCCACTTGCAGAGGGGGAATGTCTCATTTTTTTACTCAATGCAAACTTAAACTAATACTAATAACTTTGTCACACAGGGACATCCCAGGCCTCAAACCGAGACAGCGTCCAGAAGATTATCGGCAGACTGGATGAGGATCTGAGCACCATGGGCCAAATCAGCAAACTGTCAGAAACCCTCAGCTTCCCCCACCAGGTGAGGGTACGCTTTACCTTGAAAGAGGCCCTGTAGTGACACATAGCAGAATGCAACACATTATTCAGGGTAGCCACTTCTATGGTAATTATACTGGATTCAGCATCAGAAACACTTCTTATATCTGTATATTAATATGTAGCTCCACCCTCCCAGTAATGCTTTTTAGCTATGTGGAATTATCCAAGAGCATTCTGGGAGACAAGGTATAATTTCTACTGGCTTTGGAACCCTCAGTAAATATGAACATTCCGCAGAGATCACAGGTTAAAGATGTCATCACCTGTGAAAAATTTCAGATTGTAAAACGCTGGCCTTTTTTTTTTACAATATTCATTTATAAATTATTTAGTCAGTGTTGTTCCGTTGTAAAATCTTTCCTCACCCTGATTTTAATTCAGAAATTAATCACAGGTGGAGACATCTTTACTGCTGGCAGGTGCAGCTCTGTGGAATGTTTGTTTACTGAGAGGTCCGAAGCCAGTACAAAATATACCTGGTCTCCCAGAATGCTCTGGGAGAATAATTCCATGAAGCTAATCAGCCTAGGCTGAGCCTCGGGGGGAGGGGGGCTACATACCAATATGCAGCACTGTATAGATACAGTGTTATGCTGGTGAGCAGCCAGCTGACCCTTCCACTGAGTTCCCAGGAGCATGGGGTCTAAGTGACCACGGGTTCTCACCAGAGCGCCCCGCAAGGGACGATGGACTTAAGCTGCCTAGTGCACACCAGGTCGCACTCAGGCGAGGCTCTGACAGTGGTTGAGAGAACTAGCGACACCACACTTAGGAGAATACTCGTAGTCAGACAGATCCAGGTCAGTAGGCATGCGGCAAGTAGGCAAAGTCAAAGGGCAATCCGGGTGGAGGCAGATGGCAGACAGGCGTAATCAGAAGGCAGTCTGGGTTTGAGGGCAGGTGGCAAACAAGCGTAGTCAGAAGGCAATCCGGGTCGGGGCAGGCAGCAGACAGGACATAGTCAGAAGGCAATCCGGGTCGGAGCAGGCAGCAGACAGGCGTAGTCAGAAGGCAATCCGTGTCTGAGCAGGCGGCAGACAGGCGTAGTCGGAAGGCAATCGGGACGAGGCAGGAAGTAGACAACAGAACGAGATCAGAACTAAGGTGCGTGGAGCAGGGATGGTCGAACAAGCCGGGTCAGTAACGGAACAGACAGCAGAACAACAAGGAGGCAGGCAATGCTAACACACAGCAAACTGACAGAGGTATCAGCGGGGAGCCTTAGTGTCAGAAGCCTTAAATAGGCTAAGGCTGAGTTGTTTGGTGCGGAAATTTGTATGCTTGCGCACGCGCAAGCACCAAGTCCTGCGCAAGCATACGCGTTACCTGACGTCACGTCGTGCATGCATGCACACGCCCTCCCCCACCCCAGGAGATATCCCAGGACGAGTGACGCGCGCGCACCGCATCATCCGGCCTCACCATCAGCACAGGACCCGAGCGGCTATAGGAAGCTGTGGCCCCACGGACATGACGCACCCCACACCCCCCGCAAGAGCAAGTGGCCAAGTGAAACCAGGGCTGTGGAGTCGGTCCAAAAATCTTCCAACTCCAACTCCTCAGTTTATGAAACCACGACTCCAACTCCAGGTGCCCAAAATGGCTCCGACTCCTTAGTCTAATACTTCACAGTGCTGTGGATTTTGTACACAAATCATCCGACTCCCAACTCCGACTCAGTTTATGAAATCAACGACTCCGACTCTGGGTGCCCAAAATTGCCCGACTCCAACTCTACAGCCCTGGGTGAAACTGACATACAGGAAGTCTGATAATGAAGGGAGAGGTGGGGCTAAGCCAGCACTGCAAAAGGGATTGTTTATTGAAAAAATGGATAAAATCACTTACAGTCAGCATACAGTCCTTAGATGCAAAGCGGATATAGTGGGCGCCAGGTCTGTGTCCCCCTGCAGACGTCCGTTTCGCGCTAACAGCGCTTGTTCACCGCAATGGGGTAAAAGTGGGTATCCTGAATAATTTACTGCATTCAACTATATGTCACTACAAGGCTTCTTTAGTAAATATGTTAAAGAGCACCTCCGGCCAAATAAAGGTCTGAATGGCAATGCATATATGTAGTCTATGCTCTGTGTACAGTTAGCGGAACATATACAATTGACATGTGGTACATCCTAGTGGATAGAACAGACTCACATTTATATCTGTAGTAGCACCTCCTTCTTTCTCCTCATGCTGATATATGGACCCTGGAGGAGGGAAAATCACACTTTATTATGTGCGATTTTATATATCTTGGTAACTTATTTGGTTTAAAGAAAACTGTAATTTATAATGTAGGTACTCTTTCACCTCTTGAGGACCGTAGGCTTACACCCCCCTAGTGGCCAGGCTATTTGTTTACACTTCAGTGCTCTGCAGCTTTAAGAGCTTGTTGCAGAGCTGTAGAAAGCAGCACACAAATGATTCCACCCCCCCTTTCTGCCCACCAACATAGATTTCTGTTGGTGGGCTCTGATCACTGCTGTAATGTTTGTTGTTTTTTTTTTTAACCACTTGAGGACCCAGCCTTCCCCCCCTTAAGGACCAGCGCTGTTTTGTATGATCTGTGCTGGGTGAGCTCTGCCGCCCACAGCACAGATCATGTTACATGCAGAGCGATCAGATCGCCCCCCTTTTTTCCCCCCTATGGGGATGATGTGCAGGGGGGGGTCTGATCGCTCCGGTCTACAGGCATGTTGCGGGGGGGGGACACCTCAAAGCCCCCCTCCGCGGCGAAATTCCCCCCTCCCTCTCCTACCTGCTCCCCCCCAGTGATCGGGGCTGCACAGGACGCTATCCGTCCTGTGCAGCCAGTGACAGGCTGTCCACTGTCACATGGAGGCGATCCCCGGCCGCTGATTGGCCGGGGATCGCCGATCTGCCTTACGGCACTGCTGCGCAGCAGCGCCGTTCAATGTAAACAAAGGAGACATATGTCTCCTACATTTACATTTAGTCTGCGATCAGCGGCTCGCAGGCTATTCACGGAGACCCGCTCCGTGATCTAACAGGAAACGGCCGCCCGCGCGAGCGGCCTTTCCTGATTAATTAGGGAGGCATGGTCCTCCAGCTACCACTTTGCCGCCGCACGGTATGAGTGTGCGGTCGGCAAGTGGTTAAATACATTTTGCTATTTTTTTAATTTATTTTTAATGCTACCCTCCCTCCCTTCCCCCGCCAGCCAATAACCTCTATCTGTTCTCATAGACAGCCTATGAGAGCCGATCGCTCTCTGAGCCTCCCAGGGGGACAGAAGAGTGTCACGGCTGTCCCCAGTACAGCGCTGTACAATGTAAATAGATGGCGGTTTTGCCATCTGACAGTCTGTTAGCGGCGATCACAATCTCCTCCCCCAGGACTTAACGCCAATTGGTGTGAGGCGGTTATTTCGAGGTTAAACAACCACACCTCGGCATGAGTCACCCTCTGAGGGCCGCTCACTGACAGGAATGGGGTCGGTACAGACGCTCTCCAGGAAACAGACACACTGATGGGTTTTCTGGTAACCTGTAAACACTTTCCGCCATTATCATCCCGCTGGAGGGAAAAGCAGATGATTTTGTTTTGCACAATTGCAGCCGCGGCAGAGCGTGCAGCAGTCAAGAGCCCAGAAACATGATTAGACGCTTCCTACATTTTGGTGCTCATCAGTGTCTGGACTCGGCTGCAGATCTCCTGAATTTCTCCTTGGAAGGGGGGTGTTAGCACCAAGTTTAAACTGAAGAACGCTGGAGGTGCCTGTGAACACCAATGGTGTGTGTGTATATGTGATATTTCCCTCAGCCAAGGTAGACAGAGAAATACAAATAAATGATCTTTCCTACCTTGAAGAAGTAACAGTCAGGAGGTAGGAAATACGAATAAACTCAGGGCCAGATTTAACATAAGGCAACGTAGGCACGTGCCACAGGCACCTTGATGATGGAAAAACGTCTCACTCCCCTACCTCCTTCCCTATGCAGAGTCTTGATGAGAATGTAAGGTTACTCACCCAGCGCTTCGCATTCCACTGATGAGATCTCCCATCAGTCAGGGGCACCTCTAGCTACTTAATACTGAGGTTCCTCTATTATTATTATTATTATTTATATAGCGCCGACATATTACGCAGCGCTGTACAGTGTATATATATATATCTTGTCATTAACTGTCCCTCAAAGGAGCTCACAATCTAATCCCTACCATTGCCATATGTCTATATTATGTAGTGTAAGTACTGTAGTCTAGGGCCAATTTTAGAGGGAGCCAATTAACTTATCTGTATGTTTTTGGAATGTGGGAGGAAACCGGAGTGCCCGGAAGAAACCCACGCAGACACGGAGAGAACATACAAACTCTTTGCAGATAGTGCCCTGGCTGGGATTCGAGCCAGGGACCCAGCGCTGCAAGGCGAGAGAGCTAACCACTACGCCACCGTGCTGCCCAGCGCTGCAAGGCGAGAGAGCTAACCACTACGCCACCATGCTGCCCCATGCTCAGCCTCTAGCTACCTAATACTAAGGGGCACTAGCAGCTACTTATGAAGGGCAATGGAAGTAAGGAAGGGCAGCCAGCACACTTGTGGTGCGGTTTGAAGGGGTTTGTAGGTACATGGAGGGTGAAGTCTAGGAAGCCAGGACATCTGTGCCCATAGGCTCCTGTGAGGTAAATCCGGGCCTGATTAAACTTCAAACTTGTATTATGCACATTCAACAACGCGTTTCACTGTCAAAGCCGCTTCCTTGAGTCAATTACTGTACCTTCCGCAGAAGAAGTTGTTGATCCAGGGCGCCCATGAAATATCACATATAAAAGCACCGTTGGCTTTCACGGGCGCCTCCAGTGTTCTTCAGGGGGGCATGCACAAGAAAGATCTCCTAGAGCAAAGTTTTTTTTGGAGTTGCGACAAAGACCTTTCCAAGAACAAGGCCGAGTGGGGACAGTACTTCCCCACATGCTTGTACAAGTGCTTGCCTCTTCAGCAACCTAGCTGTGTGAGTATACTCTCATTATTACTCCTTTTTCTGGTGACCTTATGATATTACGCCAGATTGGGCTCCTGATCTCCCTGTGTTTTTTTCTCCTCTACGAGTTCTGATAGCTCCAAGTTTAGTCACGGGTAATCTTGTTTGGCAACCTTTTTTAACACCGTTTCTGTTTTTTGCAGAGTCTTGATGACGTCATCAAAGACATGATGGCCTCCGTGCATCGTGAGCTGGCTGAGAAGCAGTCCCTCTGCTACTCCATGTCCTTCCCGCCAAACAAAGTGGAGCTGACCACCACCAAGGCTGACGGCACAGAGTCCTTCATCTTCGAGTTCAGCAGCCCCGACGCCAGGCTACATTTCGAGCAAGCTTTCGAGGACGGCAAGAAGAAGCTGGGTAATTCCCGCCTCTGCAGACAACACAAAGGGCAGGAGGTAGAATTACTTCAAAGGTCAATCTACTGAAGTCCACCTGCCCCTTTCTGTCCCTCACAAGCCAGCCGCAACAGTTCACCTGCTAATAGAGAGCTGTGCTTGGTTTGTCGGTACACAGGAAAATATATGGAGTAGAGTATTATAAAGGTACTAGCCGACCCGCGGCGTAGCATACGCCGCATACGAGGGTAGAGGGCAGGAAGGGGGTATTGGGCACAGCGGTGGGGAGGGGGGTTGGACCCTCCCTCAACTGGGTCCCCAATGTGTGCTCTACCTCCAGCTTAAGCTCAGCAGGACCCCCCCCCCCCCCCCCTCACCTTGGTCCCCCATGTGCACTCCCCCTCCTGCTTAAGCACAGTAGCAGCCGCCACTATTAGTAAGAGGCAGCGGGCGGGGATGACTCACCTCTTCCGTGTTCCATCGTGCGTTCCACTGTCGTCACTTCCTGCAATGCCGCACACTGTATTGGTGTAATTTGCCTTTTTAAAACAGAAGGAAATCTGCAATAATTCAGCTATAAGTGAACATTTGTGGTTATCCACAATGCACTGCTACTAAATATGAAAATTACCCCTTTCCCCCCTTGGAAAGCCAAGCAAGCATCCAGAGCTGCTGGAGTATAGCAAGCATATAGCTTTAAATTTTACACAGTCATATCAAACCCACATGTGACAGCCTGTTTCAGACTTTTGTTCCTCATCAGTACATGGCAGGGATCAATACAGATGTATGAGATAGTACATGGACCAGTACAACAGAATAACCAAGCAGCTCAGGGTGACCCAAACTACTCGTAATGTATAGGGGGATAAAAAGGACCAAAAAGACCTCCTACTAAAAAAAAGCAAAGCTTGGTGTAATTTGCCTTCCTAAAACAGAAATAAATATGCAATTACTCAACTATAAGTGAACATTTGTGATTACCCACAATGCACTGCTACTAAATATGCAAATTATTCCTTTTCACCCTTAGTAAGCCAAGCAAGCCTATAGCTTTAAGTTTTACACAGTCATATCAAACCCACATGTGACAGCCTATTTCAGACCTTTTGTTCTCATCACTACATAGGCTATCATTCATAAAGCATTTCCGCATGCGGAAATGCTTAAAACAGCTGACTTTCCCGCACACGTAGCAAAATCTGCATTCATAAAGGCTCCTTTCGCATCAAAAGCTGACATTACCGAGCAGAGCAATAAATCGCCGCCTTGTGCGGTGATTGTTGTAAAAAATGTAGCACAATGTTAATTCATAAAGATCCCCGCAAGCGGTGCGAGGTCGGGAAGTACCGCTCCCTCTGATGTGGCGATAACAATGTTAAGTGAATGGAGACACAGAGACCTCCCAGGCAGCTGCAGTAGAGCGGAACACGGAGAAATGTATCAACTCGGCAGCTTCTGTATCTCTGCAAGCCTACCGCCTGCCTAGTTCAGGGAATCTCCGCACTGCTACCGCACCTGAATATTTTTTTATGAATCAGCAGCCAGAAGTCAAAAACACCATCAGTGGTGTTTTCCTGCACTGATTCTCCATACCAATAGCACTTTCATGAATGATAGCCATAACAGAGATTGATATGGCTGTATGAGATAGGGCTTGGACCAGTACAACAGAGTGACCAAGCACTTCAGGGTGACCCAAAGTACTAAGAATGTATAGGGAGATAAAAGAGACCAAAAATCCCTCCTACTAAAAAAAAGCAAAGCTTGGTGTAATTTTCCTTCTTAAAACAGAAGCAAATCTGCAATAATTCCGCTATAAGTGAACATTTGTGGTTACCCACAATGCACTACTACTGAATATGCAAATTATCCCTCTTTGCCCTTGGTTTGATATGACACTACTTCTTCTTCTTGCTTGGACCAGCCCCTTCTTCTTGCTTGGACCGGCCCTGGGGGCAGGGCACTACTTCTTCTTCTTGTTTGAAGGTTGAGGCACTTACTCTATTATATATATAGATTTTCATTCACCTTGTGGTACTTCAACTTAAAAAGGGGGGGGGGGGGGGACAAATCAATATATTACAACGTGAGAAGTTATACAATAGAAGAGAGATCAAGAAGTGATATTTATCATTTCATTTGTTCATGTTGTTTGAGCCACAATGAGCCTGCTGGTCAGCATCTTTACTACTGACAAGCTAGGGAAAAAAATAGACGGCACCAATTGGCGTTTTCTATAACCACACCCACTAACAAGGCTTAAAGCGGATCCGAGATGAAAAACTAACTATAACAAGTAACTTGTCTATATATCTTATGTACAGTTTAGATGGTTTAAACAGCAAATCTGTCTGCATACTGCTTCAATAGAACATGATTATTTCTTCCTGTGATACAATGACAGCAGCCATGTTGTTTGTAAACATTACACAGAGGCAGGCTTATCTGCACCATCAGCACTCAGACTGAAAAAAACCTAATCCCCCCTCCTCCTCCCTCCTGCCTCTGAAATCTCTGGCTAGTAATACCTCCCCCTCCTCCTGCCCAGACTGAGCTCCCATGAGCCCTTGCTACTGCCAAGGCTTTCTGAAAACTGTGGGTGGGGCTTATTTAGTTTATAGGGAATTAGAGTATTAAAACAAAAACAAAAAAAGTATTTGGCTTGAGGAATGCCCTATAAACAATAGGAAAGAAATACAATTATGCAATGAGTAAAAGTTCATCTCGGATCCACTTTAATGGTTCTTTTTTTATAGAAATACATTTGCACAGAAAGGAGATAGTGGTTGCTTGGCATTTGTAAACAGATCTTATTTCCCACAATGCTCACAGAAAGGAACCTCATGACATCACACTGTGGGAGGGGTTTTTACCACAGTATCAGCCATACAAACCCCCTGATGATCCATTTTAGAAAAGGAAAAGATTTCTCATGGGAAAGGGGGTATCGGCTGCTGATTGGGATGAAGTTCACTTCTGGGTTGAAGCTCCTCTTTAAACCCCATTTCCAGGCAAAATTTTAACAGATCTTTAGGGAGAAAGGGTGGCCCTGAATTACCTCAGGAAGGGTTTCTTTGGTCATTAGTCTTTCTATACTTAGTGTCACAGTCCATAGTTCACAGGGCAGCGGTAAAATTTGTGTTGGGTGTTTGTTGCAATGTTGGTTCATCCCTCTTATTCTACTCTTCTTTCTTGTAAGTGGATAGCAGCACTGTCAATCAAAGTTACCTCTGTTTCTGAGCATACAGCTGAGTATCAAAAGGGGCGAGACTGTTGGCCATCATAGATTATTGAACTGCAAGATCTTCAAAGCTTTACACAAAGAGGAGGGCTTTGGGGGGAAGCAATCAATTTGGGTGCTGAAGGCACCTGGCCGCTATTTTATCTGGCGGCTCCTGCACCCAAATTACCTGTAATGACCGGGGGGTCCTTAAAGTTAGACATCATCGGGTGGTTTCAGGGTTGGGCATTGGTGGAAGGGTCCTTAGGGTTAGGCATCACTGAGGTGGGCGCATGGTTAGGCATTGCCGCGGAGTCCTTAGGGTTATGCTTCGGAGGGAGGGCTTGTGTGAGAGTAAGGTTAGGTTAGGCAATACATTGGTAAAGACTGCCAATATTTTACTGGAATTAAGTAATAAAACATAGGTAATATTACCAATATTCCACTAGCGGCTTTCTCTGTGGCCTTTTTAAATGTTCACGGACTGGGGACCTTCCTAGAGAGGCGGTTACTAGATTTTCTCCTCACAATTGTACTTAGTTGGGAAGTCTCTTTGAGCAGAAGTTTAAGATTACAAATGTAGCAAATATGGACAGGTCCACGTTGGGTAAAAAGACAGAGAATGGTTAGCACATCTTTGGCTGTACACTTTGTGATTGGTGTCTTCTGTTCCACAGCTACCAGCAAGAACCGCCTGGACCCTGAATTCCTGAAGGCCATTCCCATCATGAAGACTCGCAGCGGCATGCAGGTAACACATACCCTTTCCCCAATAACTTCTGCTGGATTGTAGTGTAAAGACCCCTCCTGTTGGACTTATTATCGTACCTGCGAACCTGTTTTCTGTCCTATTGGAAGCCTCACAGTATCATACGTCGCTTCCCCTGGCAACGGGAAGATGGTAGAACCAGATTCTACCGCGTACTGCTGCACCATTGCTAGTTTGTCACTTGTATTACAGTCCTGACACATGCAAATAAAAAACGGCAACAAGGACTATTCATGTATGCACATGATGAGGGGACAATATATAAACAGAGTACATACTGTAGTCATGTCACTTCAAGTGGGTTTAAACCTCCCATGCAAATAATAATCCAATCAAAGCAGAGAACTTAAAAATATGTATCAGCAGTTTTTTCAGCAAATAAATCATCTGATTAGTGTTACTATTGACCTGGTTGAGCCTCCAGCTGCTTATGTTCCGAGGCTGACAAGGAGGAAGTTTCTCCTTCACTGTGCATTCTGGGTGCCTTTTTTTTTTATTCCTGAACTCAGGAGAGGTACCGATGACCCAGCTTCCGGAAGGCTGTGCCCATTCAGAGCTCTGGGTCTGCTGTGGATTAGTAAGGTGTTAGGCCTTGTTCACATCATAAATCGTAATCGCCAGCGGTTTTTGCGATTTTGTGTGGTTTTTTTTTTTTGGTTTTTTTTTTACCGACGCATTGCAATTTTTTATAAAGCGCTTTTCTAAACGCTTTTGCAGAACGATTATGTTTTTTCACTTCCACTCTTTCACCTGGAAATGAATAACTACAATGTATTTATTCATGAAAGCCATGGAGAAATCGCTATACTAAACGCTTTTTCAAGCGCTTTGCGATTTCCCTATACCTTCCATTGAGGCAAATTGCCCTGAAAATGGTACAGGCACCGCTTTGGTGAACAGATTGGGATCGAACCGCTCAGATGTGAACTCTCTCATAGGGAATCATTGCACAAGCGCTTTTAGGGCGATTTTGAAAATCGTTGGCGCTTAAAAAAGCCAAAAGCGGCCTTAGTGTGAAAACACCCTTAGAAAGGAGAAATAAAATTATGCAGCTTCATATTTTTTTAGACCACTGTTTGAACAACGGCAGGTACTCTTTAAGGGAGTTTTTGCACATCATGGTCATAATAGTCGTCATGCTCTGTGTCTCTCTATGTGCCACCTGACCAGTCCGTGACCTCTGCCTCTTCTTTCTGCAGTTCTCGTGTGCCTCCCCCAGTCACAGCAGTTCTGACAATGTCCATGAGGTCTGGGTGTGTAACAGCGATGGTTACGTGGGCCAGGTCTGCCTCCTCAGCATCAAGAACGAGCCAACGGTAGAAGCCTGCATTGCCGTGTGCTCTGCCCGCATCCTGTGCATCGCCTCTGTGCCGGGGCTGAAGAGGAACTACAGGTAGGATAACCTTCTTGTTCTATCTTAAAGAGGATCTGTAACATCAAAAGATCCCCTGGGGGGTACTCACCTCGGGTGGGGGAAGCCTCCGGATCCTAATGAGGCTTCCCACGCCGTCCTCTGTCCCTCAGGGGTCTCGCTGCAGCCCTCCGAGAATAATGACGTCAATATTTACCTTCCTGGCTCCTGCGCAGGCGCTCCGAACTACACGAACTGCGCTGTCGGCTCCAAACTACACGGAACTACACGAACTGCGCTGTCGGCTCCGAACTACACGGAAATACCCGATCGCCGTCGGGTCTGCTCTACTGCGCAGGCGCAAGTTTCCGGCGCCTGCGCAGTAGAGCGGACCCGACTGAGATCGGGTATTTCCGTGTAGTTCGGAGCCGAGAGCAGCCACAGCGCCCCCGCTGGAGCCTGCAAAGGTAAATATTGAACTGACAGTCGGCTCTGTCGCCGGCTGTTCGGAGGGCTGCAGTGAGACCCCCGTGAGACAGAGGACGGCGTGGGAAGCCTCATTAGGATCCGGAGGCTTCCCCCACCCGAGGTGAGTACCCCCCAGGGGATCTTTTTGACGTTACAGAGTCTCTTTAAGTGTGTAATAGAAATAAAGACTTGGTAAGGGCGATTCTCTTCTTTGAAGTGTACACAAGCTGAAGAGGGATCCTAATGAGGCTTCCCTCGCCATCCTCTGGTCCTCTGTTGCCAAGCGTGGACCCACCAAAGATTTCTGACAAGAGCTTGTCGGTAATTTGACTGGGGCTATTATCGTGCTTGAAGAAGAGCACGGCCCAATCAAATTACTGCCAAGCCCTCTGCGAGTATGGCTGCGACTGCGCAATAAGTCAGAGCCAACGCTTTTACGCTGGGGCGAGTGCAAGGTGGCAGAGTTGGCTCTGGCCCCGCCATTGATGCTGGATCGCCACTGCCCCATTGCTCACGGTTCTGTCTCTAGCACACTAGAAATAATTAGGTGCATGGGGGACATGAGTGATTGAGAAATTGGATTAATCCAGAAGAAACGAGGTTCCAGAAAGTTAAAGTTACTGTGTTCTTTAAAGAAAATCATGGAGGTCACATTTAAAAAGCCTTTTCATAGTTATAGGTCGAGCTGATTATCCCCGGGAACTGGGATGAAAGGATGGGATGGACCAGCGATGGGGTGAGGGTATTACCCCCAGGAGCTCTAGTGAAAGGACGGGATGGACTAGCGATGGGGTGAGGAGATTACCTAAGGGGGCTGGGATGAAATGACGGAATGGACCAGGGATGGGGTGAGGAGATTACCCCGGGGAGATGGGATAAAAGGACAGGATGGGGTGAGGAGATTACCCCGGGGAGCTGGGATGAAAAGACGGGATGGTCCAGCGATGGGGTGAGGAGATTACCCCGGGAAGCTGAGATGAAAGGATAGGATGGTCCAGCGATGGGGTGAGGAGATTACCCCGGGAAACTGGGATGAAAGGATGGGATGGTTCAGCGATGGGGTGAGGAGATTACCCCAGAGAGCTGGGATGAAAGGACGGGATAGACCAGCGATGGGGTGAGGAGATTACCCCGGGGAGCTGGGAGGAAATGACAGGATGGACCAGCGATGGGGTGAGGAGATTACCCCGGGGAGCTGGGATGAAGGGATGGGATGGTCAAGCGATGCGGTGAGGAGATTACCCTGGGGAGCTGGGACCAGCGATGGGGTGAGGGTATTACCCCCAGGAGCTCTAGTGAAAGGACGGGATGGACTAGCGATGGGGTGAGGAGATTACCTAAGGGGGCTGGGATGAAATGACGGAATGGACCAGGGATAGGGTGAGGAGATTACCACGGGGAGATGGGATAAAAGGACAGGATGGGGTGAGGAGATTACCCCGGGGAGCTGGGATGAAAAGACGGGATGGTCCAGCGATGGGGTGAGGAGATTACCCCGGGAAGCTGAGATGAAAGGATAGGATGGTCCAGCGATGGGGTGAGGAGATTACCCCGGGAAACTGGGATGAAAGGATGGGATGGTTCAGCGATGGGGTGAGGAGATTACCCCAGAGAGCTGGGATGAAAGGACGGGATAGACCAGCGATGGGGTGAGGAGATTACCCCGGGGAGCTGGGAGGAAATGACAGGATGGACCAGCGATGGGGTGAGGAGATTACCCCGGGGAGCTGGGATGAAAGGATGGGATGGACCAGCGATGGGGTGAGGAGATTACCCCACGGAGCTGGGATGAAGGGATGGGATGGTCAAGCGATGGGGTGAGGAGATTACCCTGGGGAGCTGGGACGAAAGAACATGATAGACCAGTGATGGGGTGAAGAGATTACCCCAGGGAGATGGAATGAAAGGATATGATGGACCAGCAATTGGGTGAGGAGATTACCCCGCGGAGCTGGGATGAAAGGACGGGATAGACCAGGGATGGGGTGAGGAGATTACCCCGGGGAGCTGGAATGAAAGGACATGATAGACCAGGGATGGGGTGAGGAGATTACCCCGGGGAGCTGGGATGAAAGGACGGGATGGTCCAGCGATGGGGTGAGGAGATTACCCTGGGGAGGTGGGATGAAAGGATGGGATGGACCAGCAATTGGGTGAGGAGATTACCCCGGGGAGCTGGGATGAAAGGACGGGATAGACCAGCGATGGGGTGAGGAGATTACCCCGGGGAGCTGGGATGAAAGGATGGGATGGACCAGCAATTGGGTGAGGAGATTACCCCGGGGAGCTGGGATGAAAGGACGGGATAGACCAGCGATGGGGTGAAGAGATTACCCCGGGGAGCTGGGATGAAAAGACAGGATAGACCAGCAATTGGGTGAGGAGATTACCCCGGGGAGCTGGGATGAAAAAAACGGGATAGACCAGCAATTGGGGGAGGAGATTACCCTGGAGCTGGGATGAAAGGATGGGATGGACCAGCAATTGGGTGAGGAGATTACCCCGGGGAGCTGGGATGAAAGGGTGGGATGGACCAGCAATTGGGTGAGGAGATTACCCCGGGGAGCTGGGATGAAAGGACTGGATGGACCAGCGATGGGATGAGGGGATTACCCCGGGGAGCTTGGATGAAAGGACATGATGGACCAGCGATGGGGTAAGGGGATTCACTGATGGAAACCGTCTGCCTGGCCGTTGTGAGGAGATGTATCCATATGTGTAACTGGTTACATAGGGGCTCCGGGGAGAGCTGGCTACCTCGATACAGATGCTGACCATTAAAGTTTAAGAGCTGTGTAGAAGTCAGTACAGAGTGAGGACATAAATCACAATGATGAAGGAGATGAAAGAAGTTCTTCCGTTACAATGTGTTGTTGGTATTGAAAGGAAAGAAGCGATTTCTGAATTGCATAGTGTTCTAATAGACTCTTTTTAATGTATACTTATTGTATATTTATTTGAGCCTTCACTGTCACTTTGACATTCTTTCACTTAAAGCACATGTGACCTGAGGCAAAGCTACCTAAGCTAAGCACAGTAAGGTTCTCACGTTGGATCCACATACCTCTGTTGGTTGTCCATTCCTTTCCTTATCCCCCCTCAGGCCCCGTGATCACTCCTTGAAAAATGTGACTTTTGGTCAAAGCCACATTTTCAAACAGGAAGAGGTTTTCCCAGGGCTGCCATCAGAAATGTTTGGGCCCCATACTGGGCAACCTTCTGCATGCAGGCAAGTCCGGATGCACTCGTCAGTTGTTACAGGAATAGGATGCGTTCTGCGAGAATCTGCAGCATGCATCCTATTCTATTCCCGGCCCGCATCACAAAATCTGCAAACAATGGAAACGGCTCCATTGACTTGCATTGGTTTCGTTCGGGCGCCATGCAATGCGATCATCGCACCGTGGCTAGTGAAAACGGGCCCTATCTCAGGCTTTGGAGTCCGAGCTGGAGATAGATCCCTAGAGATGGTTAATGAGATGATAATTATTTTGTCTTGCAATTGGACCAGTCACAATATGCAGGCATGATCTCCACTGATCAATAAACTACTGCTGTGACCCCGCCTCCATCTCTCTTAAAGGACCACTATCGCGAAAATTGTAAAAATTAAAATACATATAAACACATACAAATAAGAAGTACGTTTCTCCCAGAGTAAAATGAGCCATAAATTACTTTTCTCCTATGTTGCTGTCACTTACAGTAGGTAGTAGAAATCTGACAGAACCGACAAGTTTTGGACTAGTCCATTTCTTCATGGGGGATTCTCAGCAAGGTTTTTATTCTTTATAAAGACACTCCTTGAAAAAGATTTATAAAAAGATTCTGGCCAGCCTCCATGCGCAATGCGCACTATTTTGGCAGTTGGACGGGGCAACTGCCATTCAGTCCGTGCTTTTGAAGGTAAAAAGAAACCCAGAGAGGAGATGGGCTAGTCCAAAACCTGTCAGTTCTGTCAGATTTTTTACTACCTACTGTAAGTGACAGCAACATAGGAGAAAAGTAATTCATGGCTCCTTTTACTCTGGAAGAAACATACTTTTTATTTGTATGTGTTTACATGTTTTACATTTTATGATTTTCGCAATAGAGGTCCTTTAAAGAAGGTGGATAAGAAGTCAGTTTATTTACACAAAGATCAGTAATGCTTACATGTAAAAATGCATTTTTACCTTTAGGAAATCCAATATACAGCTTGTATTTCTCATTGACCAAAAAAACATTGTGTTTACAATGGGTATGGACTCTACATGAGAAATATAAATAAATTGTGAAACTTGTGTGCAGCTATCGCCACCTTGTGGTAAACAGGAAGAAAAGAACATGCTAACACAGTTGTGACCTAAAAATGATTTTATTACCATATAGGTTCAAACACCACCTTTTAAGCCTAGGTTTGTGAAATATGTTAAAACCATTATTTAGCTACCCCCTTCCCCCCTTGTGACTTAGAGGCTATTCATTCAGCAAATGTTATGCTTAATTATATGCAAATATATGTAGGAGCTGTCACCAAACTTTCAGGACCAGCTCTGACATCACCAGATTGTGGGTGGGGTTTAGTGATGAGGAGGAGGGCGTTAGGTAGACTGCCTGTATCTGCAGTGGCAGAGTCAGGTGTGTAAAGGCCCATACCCAGTAAGCGATTTTCCAAAACGTTTTTGTGTAACAAACCATTTTTTTCCACGATGTTGTGCAACAATATGAAAGTTTGTTAAATGACGGCCTATTACATGCGATAATCATTCACTTTGAATGACCGTCATGACAAATCCAATCGTGGACAGTGGTTTGGATTGCCATTAACCTGCGCTAATTGCTGACATTGTTTAACGTTGCGTTCGTGCCCATGGTTTGTTCCCACGGTACGTGATTGCGGAGGGTGATCGGCAGAATGGGTCGTTTGTCGCTGCCTATCCCCCGATCCATCTTCCGCGGCCTTTGTGGTGGGTGTTCAGCTTTAGACCCAACACTACCTGAACCTTGTGTGATCACATGTAGAGAGTATGAGAGTAACCCCTGCTATTTCTTCTCTCGCACAGAGACAGACCGGCAGCTCTTGCTAGCCAGACCTCAGAGCAGCCTCAGAACTCCCTGGATGAATCCGCCTCCCAGCAGTGCCTCCATATCTCCATCTCTGGCTCCTCCCTGGAGCTCTCCGAAGCCACAGACAGCGCCAGCCGGGATCTGGTGCCTTTCGAAAGTGACGACACCGATGACGAGTCCTCTCCCAGCCCCTCGGGGACCCTCCAGAGCCAGGCCAGCCGCTCCACCATCTCTTCCAGCTTCGGCAGTGAGTGTGGCCCCATGTATCCCATCACTGCTATGAGTGGTCATTATTCAATTCTTCCTTCAGATCTTACAGCTGCTTCACAGTGCAGGCATGAATTTGAACTAGGCCTGAACAATAAATCGAATTTAAACCGAAATTGTGATCACCACGATCACAATTTTGAAATCTTCAACGCAGGGAGTATCGAAATGACGTAATTTTTGCATAGGCAGGGGCCCCAACCGTCCCGTTTTCGCCGGGACCGTCACGGGTTGGGGGAGGGGTCCCGCTGTCTCGGGATAGCCCCCCCTTGTGTCTCGGCAGGCAGCAGAGGAGGCGGCGGAGGAAAAAAAAGGATCGAGGCGCCAGCCGCGGCTGTGGTGTGCGGGATGCGGGTCAAGCTTGTCCCCCCTCCCTCCGAATGTGCCCCCCAGTATGGCGAGATACGAGCGCAGCAGAGCGGCAGTCTTACCATCTTCCAACTACTTCCTGTGACGTCACAGGAAGCGGAGAAGACGAGATGCCCATATGCGACGAGGAATGGTAAGACTGCCGCTCTGCTGCGCTCGTATCTCGCCATACAGGGGGACACTGGGGGGCACATTCGGAGGGAGGGGGGACAAGCTTATCCCAGACCCACACACCGCATCCGCGGCTGGCGCCTCGATCCTTCTTTTTACCTCCACACCCATGGGCACCCTCACCTTTCTCCCCACCATTCAGATTATATATATATATTTGACTAGGGTGTGTCAGGGGGTGTGGTTGGGGGCGTGGCTTAAGTGTCCCGGTTTCTCATCTCAAAAAGTTGGGAGGTATGGCATAGGGGAAGTTTGAAGAAGCTGCTTCATACTTCCCCCAAGTCCTGGCGAGTGCGGCCCACAGCATCGGCTGCGTTGGGCAAACCTTCCGCACAAATCCAACCCTGTCCGGCCTCTATCGCTGTCTGCCGGCTCTTGTGCACAGCATACTTCCTGGTTCCTGTATGTCACATGACATTCAGGAAGTATGCCGTGCATTAGATCCTGCAGGAGAAGAAGTGGATAGACGGCATCGCTGGACTTATGCTGGAAGGTATATCCAGCACTGCCGCAGCTTGGGGGACAGAGGAGCCACAGAGAGAGACCCCAGAGCGGGTACAGAGAGAGACACAAAGGGTACACAGATAGAGACACAGATGGTGCACAAAGAGAGACGGGGACAGAGAGACACAGAGGGGGAACAAAGTTTGATTTGAAGGAAATCGTGAATTGTATCGTAAGGGCCCTTTTCCACTAGCAATCGCTAGCGTTCACGCTGAACGCTAGCGATTGCTGAATCGCAAAACCGGCGATTCCCCGACGCTCGCGGCCGCGATTTTGCTATGCTATGCACTGCATAGCAAAATCGCGGCAAATATCGCTCCGCCGCGCGTTCGCGTTCCCGTCAAAAGCGAATCGCGGTAGTGGAAATGACCTACCGCGATTCCTATGTTAAAAAGCAAACCGTAGCGATTGTAAAATCGCTAGCGGTTTGCGTTTTTGCGATTCAGCCAGCGCAAACGCGCTGGTGGAAAAGGGCCCTAAATGTGATTTCGGATAGAAATCGCTGAATTCAATTTTTTCCTAAAATCGTTCAGGCGTTCAATTTGAACAGTTGTCAAATGAAATGAATAGCTGTTAATTGCAGAGAAGGATCTATCACCTAATGCAGGGGTGTCAAACTCAATCACATAAGGGGCCAAAATCTAAAACATAGTGTAAGTCACGGGCCAAATTGTGTATTAAGATGTAACATTTATTGTACAGTCGCAAATAAAGTGGTGTAAATATAGGGCAGGGGGGGAGGGCTGGATCCCCGCTCCTCCCCCTTCTGCAGAGTTGCGCAGCGGAACAGTTAAAGAGGAACTGTCGTGAAAATCTTAAAATGTAAATAAGAAGTGCATTTCTCCCAGAGTAAAATGAGCCATAAATTACTTCTCTCCTATGTTGCTGTCACTTATGTAGGTAGTAGAAATCTGACATTACCGACAGATTTTGGACTAGCCCATCTTCTCTTGGTGGGTTCTCAGGGTTTTCTTTATTTTTAAAAGCACTTAGTGAATGGCAGTTTCTCCGTCTAACTGCCAAAATAGTGTACAGTGAGCAGGGAGGCCGGCCAGCATTTTTGTATAAATCATTTTCAGGGAATGTCTTTATAAAGAATAAAGGCCATGCTGAGAATCCCCCATGAAGAGATGGACTAGGCCAAAACCTGTCGGTAATGTCAGATTTCTACTACTTATTGTAAGTGACAGCAACACAGGAGAAAAGTAATTTATGGGTCATTTTACTCTGGGAGAAATGTACTTCTTATTTGTATGTGTTTTTAAATTTTAAGATTTTCGCGACAGTTCCTCTTTAAATATTTACCTGCTCCAGGCTGCTTCAAGACTCCTCTGATCATCCGGACAGCCTCATGCTCTATGCTGCATACCTGTGCCTTTGAATGCATGTCACCCGATCAGGAGGTGGAGGTATGGAGATACAGAGCGTGCAGCTGCTGAGAAGACCAGAAGAGACCAATGCATCACCGGAGCAGGGAAATATTACACTGCTCTGCTATGTGTGGAGAGGCTTGTGTGTATGATGTATCAGCCACACGGTGGGTGTTTTGATCTAATGATGGAGCTTCATGCTAATTTTGCAAGGGATCCGGTAAGTTGCTGCTGCACCCAGGCTCAAGCTGACAATTAGAGTTGGGCCGAACCTCCGATTTTAGGTTCGCGAACCTGGTTCGCGAACTTCCGCGGAAGGTTCGGTTCGCGTTAAAGTTCGCGAACCGCAATAGACTTCAATGGGGATGCGAACTTTGGAAAAAAAAAATAATTATGCTGGCCACAAAAGTGATGGAAAAGATGTTTCAAGGGGTCTAACACCTGGAGGGGGGCATGGCGGAGTGGGATACATGCCAAAAGTCCCGGGGAAAAATCTGGATTTGACGCAAAGCAGCGTTTTAAGGGCAGAAATCACATTGAATGCTAAATGACAGGCCTAAAGTGCTTTCAAACATCTTGCATGTGTATACATCAATCAGGTAGTGTAATTAAGGTACTGCTTCACACTGACACACCAAACTCACCGTGTAACGCACCGCAAACAGCTGTTTGTGTAGTGACGGCCGTGCTGGACTGGTGCGCACCATGGCGAGAGTGCAGGTTTTGGTGGCTTTACAGCCCATATGGTCGCCTGGCTGATGTAGCTGAATGACAGAACAGTGACTGTCCAGCTGATCAAATTTGGTCTGACCACAATGAGGCAACGACCTTATTATAGTGGGTGTGCCCCCCGAGACACTCATCTAGGCGCCGGTCATTGCTTCATTGTGATACGCAAGCCCCTTCACCACGGCAAGGTAATGATCACGCAGGGGAATGGGCGCATGTACATGCCTTTTCTTTTGTTGTTGCAGCTGCCCGCAGTGCAGCCAGAAAAATTAGGCAGTCATGTACATGCACCAGAAAAATTATTACAGCGGCCGCTGCTAGCAGCGGCCTAAAAAATTCAGCAATCCGCCTGGAGTCCCGGACCCTGTTGGTGGTGGCGGAGAAGGTAGTCAAGCGGCCTGCAGGCAGACATGCTGTGTGGAGGGACTGGGAGCGACTTAGTCTTCTTGGGGCAGGCCAGGCAGCCAGTCACACGGCGTGCAGGCAGAGATGCTGTGTGTGCGGGGACTGACTTAGTCTTGGGGCGGGCACCAGCCCTCCGGGATCCATGCCTCATTCATTTTGATAAAGGTGAGGTACTTAACACTTTTGTGACTTAGGCGACTTCTCTTCTCTGTGACAATGCCTCCAGCTGCGCTGAAGGTCCTTTCTGACAGGACGCTTGCAGCAGGGCAGGAGAGAAGTTGGATGGCAAATTGGGACAGCTCTGGCCACAGGTCAAGCCTGCGCACCCAGTAGTTCAAGGGTTCCTCATCGCTGTTCACAGCAGTGTCTACATCCACACTTAAAGAGACTCCGGAACAAAAAAATTGCATCCTGTTTTTTATCATCCTACAAGTTCCAAAAGCTATTCTAATATGTTCTGGCTTACTGCAGCACGTTCTACTATCACCATCTCTGTAATAAATCAACTTATCTCTCTCTTGTCAGACTTGTCAGCCTGTGTCTGGAAGGCTGCCAAGTGCTTCAGTGTTGTGGTTCTGTGATGCATTTCCCCCCTTCAGGCCCCTCTCTGCACACTGCCTGTGTATTATTTAGATTAGGGCAGCTTCTCTCTTCTCTCCTATCTTTTACAAGCTGGATAAATCCTCCTCTGAGCTGGCTGGGCTTTCACATACTGAGGAATTACAAACAGGCAGAGCTGTCGGCACTTTGCAGGAAGAAACAGCCTGACACTTCAGTGGAAGATAGCTGCAGGGGGAAAGAAACACACAAATGATCTCTTGAGATTCAAAAGGAAGGCTGTATACAGCCTGCTTGTGTATGGATGTATTTTCTATGTGTGGACATACTGTACATCAACCTACTTCCTGTTTTGGTGGCCATTTTGTTTGTTTATAAACAAACTTTTAAAAACTGTTTTTAACCACTTTTAATGCGGCGAGGAGCGGCGAAATTGTGTCAGAGGGTAATAGGAGATGTCCCCTAACGCACTGGTATGTTTACTTTTGTGCGATTTTAACAATACAGATTCTCTTTAAGGCCAGGTAGTCGGCTACCTGCCGTTCCAGGCGTTGGTGGAGGGTGGATCCGGAAGGGCTACGGCGAGGCGTTGGACTAAAGAACGTCCGCATGTCCGACATCACCATGAGATCGCTGGAGCGTCCTGTCTTTGACTGCGTGGACACGGGAGGAGGATTAGTGGCAGTGGTACCTTGCTGGCGTTGTGCCGTCACATCACCCTTAAAGGCATTGTAAAGCATAGTTGACAGCTGGTTCTGCATGTGCTGCATCCTTTCCACCTTCCGGTGAGTTGGTAACAGGTCCGCCACTTTGTGCCTGTACCGAGGGTCTAGTAGTGTGGCCACCCAGTACAGGTCATTCCCCTTGAGGTTTTTTATACGGGGGTCCCTCAACAGGCAGGACAGCATAAAAGACGACATCTGCACAAAGTCGGATCCAGTACCCTCCATCTCCTCTTGCTCTTCCTCAGTGACGTCAGGTAAGTCAACCTCCTCCCCCCAGCCGCGAACAATACCACGGGAAGGTTGAGCAGCACAAGCCCCTTGCGATGCCTGCTGAGGTTGTTCTCCTGCCGCTGTCCCCTCCTCCTCCTCCTCCTCCCCCAAAGAAACACCTTGCTCATCATCCTCTTAGTCTGACTCGTCTTCTGCACACGACTTCTCTTCTTCCTCCTCCTCCCCCCTCTGTGCTGCCGCAGGGGTTGAGGAAACAGCTGGGTCTGATGAAAATTGGTCCCATGCCTGTTCCTGCCGTAACGGTTCCTGGTCACGCTCATTCACAGCTTCATCCGCCACTCTACGCACAGCACGCTCCAAGAAGTAAGCGTAGGGAATTAAGTCGCTGATGGTGCCCTCACTGCGGCTCACCAGGTTGGTCACCTCCTCAAACGGCCGCATGAGCCTGCATGCATTTTTCATCAGTGTCCAGTTGTCGGGCCAGAACATCCCCATCTTCCTAGACTGTTTCATTCTACTGTAGTTGTAGAGGTAGTGGGTCACGGCTTTCTTCTGTTCTAGCAGGCGGGAGAACATGAGCAGGGTCGAGTTCCAGCGAGTCGGGCTTTCGCAAATGAGGCGTCTCACCGGCATGTTGTTTTTGCGCTGAATTTCCGCAAAGCGTGCCATGGCTGTGTAAGACCGCCTCAAATGCCCACAGAACTTCCTGGCCTGCTTCAGGACATTCGCTAAGCCAGGGTACTTTGCCACAAATCTTTGAACCACTAGATTCATGACATGTGCCATGCAGGGTATGTGTGTCAGCTTCCCCATATGCAAAGCGGCAAGCAGATTGCTGCCGTTGTCGCACACCACGTTGCCTATCTCCAGGTGGTGCGGGGTCAGCCACTCATCCACCTGTTTCTTAAGAGCAGCCAGGAGAGCTGCTCCAGTGTGACTCTCCGCTTTGAGACAAGACATGTCTAAGATGGCGTGACACCGTCTTACCTGGCATGCAGCATAGGCCCTGCGGAGCTGGGGCTGTGTAGCTGGAGAGGAGAACTGCCACTCAGCCAAGGAGGAGGAGGACAGCGAAGAGCATGTAGCAGGAGGAGAGGAGGTGGCAGGAGGCCTGCCTGCAAGCCGTGGAGGTGTCATAATTTGGTCCGCTGCGCCCTGCTTGCCATCGTTCACCACCAGGTTCACCCAATGGGCTGTGTAGGTAATGTAGCGGCCCTGCCCGTGCTTGGCAGACCAGGCATCCGTGGTCAGGTGTACCCTTGACCCAACGCTCTTCGCAAGAGATGACACCACTTGCCTCTCAACTTCACGGTGCAGTTGGGGTATGGCCTTTCTCGAAAAATAAGTGCGGCCTGGAATCTTCCACTGCGGTGTTCCGATGGCCACAAATTTACGGAAGGCCTCAGAGTCCACCAGCCGGTATGGTAACAGCTGCCGAGCTAACAGTTCCGCCACGCCAGCTGTCAGACGCCGGGCAAGGGGGTGACTGGCCGAAATTGGCTTCTTCCTCTCAAACATTTCCTTCACGGACACCTGACTGCTGCTGTGGGCAGAGGAGCGGGAACCGCTCAAGGGCAGAGGCGGAGTGGAGGAGGGTGCCTGTGAAGGTGGAAGGGAGAAAGCGGCAGAAGCAGATAATGCACCTGATGGAGGAGGAAGAGGAGAAGGAGGGTGGCTTTGCTTTTGTGTGCTGCTGCTGCTTTTGCTCAGGTGGCCATCCCATTGCTGTTTGTGCCTTTTCTCCAGGTGCCTTCGTAAAGCACTTGTCCCTACGTGAGTGTTGGCCTTTCCACGGCTCAATTTTTGTTGGCAGAGCGAACAGATGGCTTTGGTCCGATCTGAGGCACACACATTAAAAAATTTCCACACCGCTGAGCCACCCTGGGATGTGGGCACTATGGGGACCTCAGCAGCTGATGCTGAAGGGCAAGTTGGCTGGCTGTACATAGGTGGCGATACATGGTGCCGGACTCTGCCACCAGCTGTTTCTGACGAAGAGCTGCCCCAGCTTCTTTCAGCAACTTCTCTCCTCCTACTACTCTCTGACTCCCCATCTGAACTGTCCCCCTCTTCATCTCCTCTATTGGGAACATACAGAGGATCCCTATTACCGTCATCATTGTAGTCATCCTGCCCAGCTTCGCTTGCCTCAGACAAATCCAAACTTGCACCATCAGTAGGTCCTTCATCCTCCTGACACGTTACATCCATAGTGTTGCCGCGTAACTCAGACATATGAGCTGGTGAAAATTCATCTGGCTGTAACAACAATGGCTGTGCATCAGTGATTTCACCACTAAATAATTCTTGCGAAGTGTCAAATGCAGCGGAAGTGGTGCTAGTAGTAGCGCTGGTGGCTGAGCAAGATGAGGTGTTCTGTGTCGCTAAATACTCAACCACGTCCTGACAATCTTGGGAGGTGATGGGACGTGCCTTCTTCCGAGCACTGTACTGTGGGCCAGGTCCACACGAAATTACATTTACACGACCTCGCGCAGACCTGCCGGGTGGCCTTCCTCTGGCTCTGGCACTACCTCTTCCTCTACCTGTTTTGTCCATATCGGGTATGCACGGAGTGGTATATCACACTGCGTGCACTCACGTAGGTAGGTGGGTTCACTTAACTGCACAGGTATGCGCACTGATGCGGTGGGTTCACTGAACAGAACAGGTATACAGTGGCGGGTTCACAGAACAGGTATGCAGTGGCAGGTTCACTGAACACAACAGGTATACAGTGGCGGGTTCACTAAACAGAACAGGTATATAGTGGCGGGTTCACTAAACAGAACAGGTATACAGTGGCGGGTTCACTGAACAGAACAGGTATACAGTGGCGGGTCCACTGAACAGAACAGGTATACAGTGGCGGGTTCACAGAACAGGTATGCAGTGGCAGGTTCACTGAACACAACAGGTATGCAGTGGCGGGTTCACTGAACAGGTATACAGTGGCGGGTCCACTGAACAGAACAGGTATGCAGTGGCGGGTTCACTAAACAGAACAGGTATACAGTGGCGGGTTCACTAAACAGAACAGGTATACAGTGGCGGGTTCACAGAACAGGTATGCAGTGGCAGGTTCACTGAACACAACAGGTATGCAGTGGCGGGTTCACTGAACAGGTATACAGTGGCGGGTCCACTGAACAGAACAGGTATGCAGTGGCGGGTTCACTAAACAGAACAGGTATACAGTGGCGGGTTCACAGAACAGGTATGCAGTGGCAGGTTCACTGAACACAACAGGTATGCAGTGGCGGGTTCACTGAACAGGTATACAGTGGCGGGTCCACTGAACAGAACAGGTATGCAGTGGCGGGTTCACTAAACAGAACAGGTATACAGTGGCGGGTTCACAGAACAGGTATGCAGTGGCGGGTTCACTGAACACAACAGGTATGCAGTGGCGGGTTCACTGAACAGGTATACAGTGGCGGGTCCACTGAACAGAACAGGTATGCAGTGGCGGGTTCACTAAACAGAACAGGTATACAGTGGCGGGTTCACAGAACAGGTATGCAGTGGCAGGTTCACTGAACACAACAGGTATGCAGTGGCGGGTTCACTGAACAGGTATACAATGGCGGGTCCACTGAACAGAACAGGTATGCAGTGGCGGGTTCACTAAACAGAACAGGTATACAGTGGCGGGTTCACAGAACAGGTATGCAGTGGCAGGTTCACTGAACACAACAGGTATGCAGTGGCGGGTTCACTGAACAGGTATACAGTGGCGGGTCCACTGAACAAAACAGGTATGCAGTGGCGGGTTCACTAAACAGAACAGGTATACAGTGGCGGGTTCACAGAACAGGTATGCAGTGGCAGGTTCACTGAACACAACAGGTATGCAGTGGCGGGTTCACTGAACAGGTATACAGTGGCAGGTCCACTGAACAGAACAGGTATGCAGTGGCGGGTTCACTAAACAGAACAGGTATACAGTGGCGGGTTCACAGAACAGGTATGCAGTGGCAGGTTCACTGAACACAACAGGTATGCAGTGGCGGGTTCACTGAACAGGTATACAGTGGCGGGTCCACTGAACAGAACAGGTATGCAGTGGCGGGTTCACTAAACAGAACAGGTATACAGTGGCGGGTTCACAGAACAGGTATGCAGTGGCAGGTTCACTGAACACAACAGGTATGCAGTGGCGGGTTCACTGAACAGGTATACAGTGGCGGGTCCACTGAACAGAACAGGTATGCAGTGGCGGGTTCACTGAACAGGTATACAGTGGCGGGTCCACTGAACAGAACAGGTATGCAGTGGCGGGTTCACTAAACAGAACAGGTATACAGTGGCGGGTTCACTAAACAGAACAGGTATACAGTGGCGGGTTCACAGAACAGGTATGCAGTGGCAGGTTCACTGAACACAACAGGTATGCAGTGGCAGGTTCACTGAACAGGTATACAGTGGCGGGTCCACTGAACAGAACAGGTATGCAGTGGCGGGTTCACTAAACAGAACAGGTATACAGTGGCGGGTTCACAAAACAGGTATGCAGTGGCAGGTTCACTGAACACAACAGGTATGCAGTGGCGGGTTCACTGAACAGGTATACAGTGGCGGGTCCACTGAACAGAACAGGTATGCAGTGGCGGGTTCACTAAACAGAACAGGTATACAGTGGCGGGTTCACAGAACAGGTATGCAGTGGCAGATTCACTGAACACAACAGGTATGCAGTGGCGGGTTCACTGAACAGGTATACAGTGGCGGGTCCACTGAACAGAACAGGTATGCAGTGGCGGGTTCACTGAACAGGTATACAGTGGCGGGTCCACTGAACAGAACAGGTATGCAGTGGCGGGTTCACTGAACAGGTATGCAGTGGTGGGTTCACAGAACAGGTATGCAGTGGTGGGTTCACAGCACAGGTATGCAGTGGTGGGTTCAATGAACAGGTATACAGTGGCGGGTCCACTGAACAGAACAGGTATGCAGTGGCATGTTCACTGAACAGGTATGCAGTGGTGGGTTCACAGCACAGGTATGCAGTGGTGGGTTCACAGAACAGGTATGCAGTGGTGGGTTCACAGCACAGGTATGCAGTGGTGGGTTCAATGAACAGGTATACAGTGGCGGGTCCACTGAACAGAACAGGTATGCAGTGGCAGGTTCACTGAACAGGTATGCAGTGGTGGGTTCACAGCACAGGTATGCAGTGGTGGGTTCACAGAACAGGTATGCAGTGGTGGGTTCACAGCACAGGTATGCAGTGGTGGGTTCAATGAACAGGTATACAGTGGCGGGTCCACTGAACAGAACAGGTATGCAGTGGCAGGTTCACTGAACAGGTATGCAGTGGTGGGTTCACAGCACAGGTATGCAGTGGTGGGTTCACTGAACAGGTATGCAGTGGTGGGTTCACAGCACAGGTATGCAGTGGTGGGTTCACAGCACAGGTATGCAGTGGTGGGTTCACAGCACAGGTATGCAGTGGTGGGTTCACAGCACAGGTATGCAGTGGTGGGTTCACAGCACAGGTATGCAGTGGTGGGTTCACAGAACAGGTATGCAGCCAGACAGGAACAAGTTAAGCCTAACTAATCTTTCCCTGAGAGACAGTCTGCAGCAGCTCGCCCTACTCTCACTAACGCAGGCAGCACACGAGTGACCGTAATGGCCGCCGCTGCCTGCCTTTTATATAAGGGGGGGTGGGGCTCCAGGGGCTAGTGTAGCCTAATTGGCTACACTGGGCCTGCTGACTGTGATGTAGAGGGTCAAAGTTGACCCTCCATGTGCATTATGGGGCGAACCGAACTTCCGCAAAGGTTCCCCTGCGGGACGCGAACGCGAACCACTGAAGTTCGCATGGAACCGTTCGCAGGCGAACCGTTCGGCCCAACTCTACTGACAATGTTTCAACCAAAAACGCTATCATCCTCTGGATGGAAAACAGTGTAGTGTTCCTTTACTGATTACAATGATGCACATTTGAAGCTCTCGAGAACCACATAAAATGGCACGGAGGGATGTATTCGGCCCGCGGACCAGGAGTTTGATACCTGCGCCCTAGTGGGTGTAAGTGTGGTGGACTCTGCTTTACACACCACAAGATAGAATTGTGTGAGGCAACCAATAAACAATTGTTCCACAAACAAATCCAAAAGATCTTAAAGGATTTGACGTGAATGACGCCAGATGACTGCAACTGAAACAACCTACAGCTAATAAGATCGTTAAATGATGGATGTAGGCAAAGTTCCATAGACATTGCTAACACAGTGCTTAGAAAAAAAGAGGGAGACGCCTCTGGATCCCCCGTTTTCTTCACCCTCCGGGATCCAGCGCTGGCAGCCCCGAACAGCAGCCATGGACATGTTGACCTTCCGCGCTCCTGCGCAGGTGCAGAAGCAGGTTTCCAACAGAAATAGCCCAGCCCCATCGGGTCCGCTCTACTGCCAGGCAGCTCACACCTGCGCAGTAAAGTGAACCCGATCAAGCTCGGCTTTTTCTGCCGGAGCTCATCGGAAAGCAGCTACTACGCCTGCGCGGGAGTACGGTAGGTAAATATTGTACCCGCAACTGTGCCAAGCTTGTCGGCTTATTTCCCGGGGGGTGAAGAAGATGGGGAAGCCTCATTAGGATCCAGAGGCTTCCTCCTCCTGAGGTAATTACCCCCCAGTGGCTGTTTGGGGGGGTTTACAGATTCAATTTAACCACTTTAATACAGACATTCATACTAATTTTGGCTATAGCGGGAAATTTGGGTGCCCGCTAAACCTGTTTTCCGCTCTCCTGTGATCTGGCTAAACAAACACGGTACACAGAGCAGTGAATTTCTTCAGCACTTATATGTGGAATAAAGGCTTTTCATTGTGTGCTGTGCTAGAGTTAGGGTCCGTTTTTAAAGAGCTCTGTGATAAAGAGTGACAGCGGTGTTAAATAGGTTTTCTTTTTCTTTTTGCTCTGAATTGGTGCATCTCCCACTTATGATCAGATGAAGAAATGCCGAGCGCAAAAGACACCACGGCAGAGACCACCAGCTCTGAGGAGGAGCAGGAGTCCGGCTTCCTACCGATTCCTGCCAACTTCAACCAGAACCGGGACAGAGAGAGTCCCACTGATGGGCCGGCAGTGAGGAGGTCCAGCAGAGGGTCCTTCACTCGGGGCAGCCTGGAGGACCTCCTGAGCATCGACCCCGAGGCTTACCAGAGCTCTATGTGGCTGGGGACAGAGGATGGCTGGTGAGACATACCAAAATATTGATACTCTTCATAGGTGCACAAGGGTGGACCTTGTGAGCAAAGGGTTAAAAGGCAGTTTGTTGTCATATATATTTTTGTTTAATCAATCCCTAAACCTTATGTTTATAAAGGACTGTTATACCTCCTAAAATGACTGTTAAGGTGGCCACTAATGGTCCAATTTCTAGCAGAAAATCGTTTGAGCCAGCAGAAATTCTGATCAGATTGCTTGTAAATAGTCTCCTTTGATGGGCATAATCATTACCAACGATTATAAAAATAGTCCGCTGATTGGATTTTTGTGAAGCCAAAATTTGGATTTTCTTGTCGGTTCTGATAGATATTAACTTCTTGGCAACCGGCTAACGCCGATGGGCGTGGCCGCGGCGGCAGCCACAGGACCGCCTAACTCCGATTGGCGTCAAGTCCTGGGGCTCTGTTTTGCAGGAGATCGCGCACAGGCTGCGCGCGCATCTCCTGCTTGGGGGACGGAGCTCCGCCCCGCCTTCAGTCTGTAAAGACGGCAAAACCGCCGTCTATTTACATGCACAGCGCTGTACTGGGGACAGCCGTGTGACAGTCCTGAGGCTGGAGAGTGATCGGCTGTGATACGCTGAAGCCTATGACAGCGGATCACGCTGATTGGCTGGCGGGGGGAGGAAGCAGGGCTACAAAAAAAAAGTAATTTTTATTAAGAAAAAGTTAATATAAATGTTGATTTAAAAAAATAAACACGGGGGGGGGGGGGCGATCAAACCCCACCAACAGACAGCTCTGTTGGTGGGGAGAAAAGGGGGGAGGGGGGATCACTAGTGTGCTGTGCGACCCTGCAGCTTGGCCTTAAAGCTGCAGTGGCCAATTATGCAAAACACAGCCTGGTCTTTAGGGGGGTTTCACACTGTGGTCCTCAAGTGGTTAAGAAGTCAGCACAGATCGAAGAGGAATAAATACAGTCAAGTAAAACTTCCCCACGGTGATATTCCAACCTCACATGGTCTCGTGGCCAACCATCACTCAAAAAGAGTAGGAGAAACGAACCTCGAGCAGATATGGATCCAAACTTCCACCACTCCTTCACTCCGATATATGGTATGGTATCCAGGAAGGCCAATATATAAATACAACAAAAAACAGCAACTCTAAGGGCTTGATTCACAAAAGAGTGCTAACTGTTAGCATGGGCATTTTCAGGCGAATTTTCGCATTTGCGCGCGCAATTAAACGTTTTCGCACGCCACTGCGATTTTTTTTTGCGTAAAATCGTTATTGTTTTTGCACGGAAATTCACGTTTGCGCACGAAAACGATAACATGCGTGAAAATTCGCGATTGTGCGCAAACGCGAAAATGGCCGTGCTAACAGTTAGCACTCTTTTGTGAAACAAGCCCTAAATGTAAACCGTTTATTGTAAAAACAATCGGTATAGACCGTAAAAAACAAGATAAAAACAAAGACTTACATACGGTGCCCAGGAACTGGGAACCCCTAATAAAATGTGTGCGTTTAAGCTGATCCAAAATCAATAAGACATTAAAGGTGCCGCCTGTCTTCTGATAGATAGGAAGCAAAGATTGGTTCGTTCATGGTGTACCAAACGATTTCACTTCCGATCAGAATGATCTGATCGCTCAAGCTATTTTTCGCTAGAAATTGGATCGTTAGTGGCCACCTTTAGAGCTGAGCTTTAAGCGTGAATACCTCTTTGTGTGTTGCAGCATCCATGTTTATCAGTCGTCTGACAACATCCGAAACCGCAAGAACAGTATGAAGATGCAGCACAACGCCTCTGTCATGTGTATACTGTAAGTGTACCCAATACTGGGCGGTGTGTCAGCACCAGCCAATCCCATTACCCCTGAGACAGCGCATTCTATTGTACAGGAAATATTACCAGAACTCTCCTTACCTCTATGTGTCTTCTCCCCTCTCAGGTACCTGGACAATCAGGTGTTTGTGTCGCTGGCAAATGGAGATCTCATTGTTTACCAGAGAGAAGCAGGTGAGAATTCTGTCCTCAAAAGAGCTCACAATCTAATCCCTACCATGGTCATAGTCTAATGTCCTACCATATAATTATGTATTTATATAGCACTGACATCTTTTGCAGCACTTTACAGAGTACATAATCATGTCTCTGACTGTCCTCAGAGGAGCTCGCAATCTAATCCTACCATAGTCATAGTCCAATGCCCTACCATATTATTATTATGTATTTATTTAGCACTGACATTTTCCACAACACTTTACAGAGTACATAGTCATGTCACTGAATATGCTCAGAGGGGCTCACAATATAATCCCTACCAGTCATACTCTAATGTCCTGCCATATTATTATTATTATTATTATGTATTTATATAGCAGTGACATCTTCTGCAGCACTTTACAGAGTACATAGCCATCCATGTCACTGACTGTCCTCAGAGGAGCTCACACTCTAATCCTGCCATAGTGATAGTCTAATGCCCTACCATATTATTATTATGTATTTATATAGCACTGACATCTTCTGCAGCACTGTATAGAGTACATAGTCATGTCACTGGCTGTCCCCAGAGGAGCTCACAATCTAATCCTACCATAGTCCTAGTCTAATGCCCTACCATATTATTATTATGTATTTATATAGCACTGACATCTTCTGCAGCGCTTTACAGAATACATAGTCATGTCACTGACTGTCTACAGAGGAGCTCACAATCTAATCCTGTCATAGTCCTAGTCTAATGTCCTACCATATTATTATTATGTATTTATATAGCACTGACATCTTCTGCAGCGCTTTACAGAATACATAGTCATGTCACTGACTGTCTACAGAGGAGCTCACACTCTAATCCTTAGGCCTAAACTCTAGCGTTGCGTAAAATGCAGCGTTTATGCGTATGTTACTCAATGGGCCACATATAAAACCGCATGGGTATGCGTTTTGTAATTTGCGTTTTTAAAAACGCTGGTTTTGTTGCATATTTTTCAAAAACGCACATAATGAAATTCAATGGTGATGCAATGTAATGCGTTTTTACATGCGTGTTCTTTTTTAAAAAATGATGTATTTCCGCTTCCTGTTGTCTTCCTAGTGATTTGCATAAAACGCAACAGAAAAACGAATATGCATTTTGTTTATGCAAATGCATTAAAACGCACGTAAATGCAAAAAAGCACAAGGCAGAAAACGCGACCTTTCACGCACTGACAAGTGTGCACCCAGCCTTAGGGTTGCCATATACTCATTGATTTATCCAGTTATGCTGGGTACACACGATGAGATTTCCCGCTCGATTCGCGGATCGATTCGATTATTTCAAACATGCTCAATCGGATTTCGATCGTTCTTGCCGTCGATTTTGCATACTTAACATAAAGAAACCAATCAAAATCCAATCGAGCATGTTTGAAATAATCGAATCGATCCGTTCGATCCCGACAATCGAACGGGAAATCTCAACATGTGTACACAGCCTAAATATACGGCTCAATCAAATCGGCTTAGAAATCAGGCAGCCTGATTCAATGACTAATAGATCGGCTTCCTGCTAAAACCGGTAGAACAGTTTGATCGGTCCGGATGGAAAACCTTAGGTCGATGGGCGGGGGGTCAAGAGTGGCCGCAGATTGATGGCCCATAGTGTCACACTGGATTGAACAGTACAACGCTGCAATTTCTATAGATTTTTAATAGATTTAATTCTGAAATCTATTGAAAATGTGTTCCTAGTGTGTGATACACATCACATAGATTCCTGTCAGATTTATCTGACAGGAATCTGTGATGATCGAATCTGGTGGAAATCTATAAACATATGGCCACCTTTGATCTGAAGATGTTAAAGAGAACCCGAGGTGGGTTTGAAGAATATTATCTGCATACAGAGGCTGGATCTGCCTATACAGCCCAGCCTCTGTTGCTATCCCAAACCCCCCTAAGGTCCCCCTGCAATCCCTCATAAATCACAGCCACGCTGCTGACAAACAGCTTGTCAGAGCTGGCTGTGTTTATCTCTATAGTGTCAGTCTGCTGCTCTCCCCGCCTCCTGCAGAACTCCAGTCCCCGCCTGCATCCCTTCCCTCCCTGCTGATTGGAGGGAAGGTATGGGGGCAGGGACCGGAGCTATGCAGGAGGCGGGGGAGCAGCTGAGACTGACACTACAGATGTAAACACAGCCTCACAGCACGGCTGTAATTTATGAGGGATTGCAGAGTGCAGGGGGACCTTAGGGGGGTTTGGAATAGCAACAGAGGCTGGGCTGTATAGGCAGATCCAGCCTCTGTATGCAGATAACATTCTTTAAACACCACCTCGGGTTCTCTTTAATGCTGTGACGGATTTTATCTGGCAACAGCGCCAGCTAGCTGCAGCCATTTTTACTGTGTTGCACTTATCATAGTCCAATATGGGAAACACTAGTTAGTATCCCCAAAAAACACACAAATGTTTTTTGCATTGGGGCAGTGATTCTCATGTTTATACGCATCATTATTCTGTGCTGCCTGTTTGGTTCGTTCTTCAGTTTGCATTTTACTTCTGTGGAATATATTCTATTATTTTATATAATATTCTATTCTTATATACTTATATCCCTCTGTACGCTATACCGGGGTCTCCGGTAACCTCTGCTACCATCTCTGTCTTCTAGGAAGTTTTTGGGACCCTCAGAACTCCAAAACTATCTCTCTTGGGTCTCCCGGCAGCCCGGTCACTAAAATGGTGTCCATGTCTGGAAAGCTGTGGTGTGGATGTCAGAACAAGGTCACCATCTTCAACACATCATCCCTGCTGCAGGAGGTGAGGTCATCTCTGAATCCTACGGGGACCACATTTACCGCTTTATACTTGAGGGCCATGCAGTGGGCCAAACTTCAGTGGAACGCCACATAAATTCAATTTTACATATTTTTTTTAAGATGCCTTTCAATGGTCCTCCTTCCTTGTGAGTGCAAGATATTTTTATTGAAGTGTTGGGAGACTGTACTGCACCCTGCAGAGCACACAACAGGAAGTGTGCTGGAGTGTGCCCCAGTCTGCCCACTCTCTTTCAAAGCTCAGACAGTAGCCTCTCTAAAGGATGTGATGTCACAGGCCGAGGGAGGTGATTGTTAGAGCTTCCTTTGAGAGTGTCAGAAAACTCACAGCCGGTGTAATGTCTGATTGCACTGCCCGGAAGCTCCCCTCCACACTGAGTAGCGCGCATGCTCAGTGTGAAGTTAATGATACTGCTGGTGGTAAAATACTAAATATCTCCGCTCCCACACATCATACACTCCCCAAATTTTCAGGGTAGGGAGGGGACCCCCCCGAATGACCTCTATGCCAAATTGCAGCCCCCGCGCCCCGCTGGTTCAGAAATCTATCTCGGGAACCAGCAGGTCTCAGGGGCTGCAATTTGGCATATAGGTCGTTCGGGGGGTCCCCTCCCTACCCTGAAAATTTGGGGAGTGTATGATGTGTGGGAGCGGAGATATTTAGTATTTTACCACCAGCTGCATCATTCTATAGGAAATGTGGCCGCACAGTCTCCTACTGCGCATGCGGGGCAGCGCAAATCCACAGGCAGCGTAATCAGACACAACACCAGCAATCTTCCTGTACAATGACAAGTTTTTCTGCCCCACGTTGCCAACATGCTCCGCCCTTCCAACGAGCAAAATGTAATCTCTTCTGACCAAACACCCACCTTCCCCACTCGAATGCCTAACACTTACCTGCTCCTTTCGGATGCTTAAAGCAATCCTGAGAGTTTAAATTGGAGAAAAATCAGATACTTATCTCACCAGTTCCCCCTACATCCTCTTCCATACAACCGCTTCTTTCTGGGGCCCTCTGAAACTTTGTGGCCGCACTCCTCTATGTGAATGAGAGCGGCCGCACTGCACAGGCGTAGGACTGCTCGCACTTGCGCAGTAGCAGGGGGACACTCAGCGGAAAAAGCCAAGCCCGACCGGTTTCGTACTACTGTGCAAGCACAAGGTGTCCTGTGCAGTGCGGCTGCTCTCATCCATGAATGGGAGCACAGCTACGCACACTCTTCGTCAAGCTCTTGTCAAAAAGGTTCAGGGGGTTCCGACTCCTGGTGCTGAAACTGCAAGGTGAAGGGGGACTTCTCTACTAAGGTATGGACCCATTTCCGTCCTCTGTCTAACATTAGCCTCCTCGATTCCAATGGCTAACGCTAACCTATACCCCTTTCTGATGCCTAATACTAATCTCCAGCCCTGTCTAACTTCCCCCTCTCCAAACCCTATCTTTTAAACCCCTCCCCCTCTGAAATTGCAATCTACATCAGTGCGCAAGTGATGATCAAGGCAAATCACAGTGCGCATGTCCGGCATGGCAAGTCACTGAGCAACACTAACTGTCATCGCACATGCAGTGGGCTTTCTGTATAACTGTCATGCCTGGCTGCCCTTGTGGCATCACTGAGCTGTATTTTCTAGCTTGGCCACAGAGCACAAATGCTTTCCCCTTCTTCCCCTATACTCCTTGGATGACGTAATGCCCACCGACATGCTAACAAGCCTGAAAGTCACAGTGTGCAGCAACAATATCCCTCCCCCCAACACTTGTCAATCTGAGAACCGCCAACTCTCTACCCAAGAAAGGAACTGCAGTGAAAATAATGTAATGAATAACACTGCTTATTTTTCTTACAATATTTATTTACAAATGATTTAGTCAGTATTTGCCCTGTGTAAAATCTTTTCTCTCCCTGATTTGCATTCTCAAATACATCACTGGTGGCAACACTGCTGGCAGGTGATCTCTGCAGAATGTTTGTTTCTGAGAGTTCTGAAGTCAGTGCAAAATCTTACCGGTCTCTTGGAATGTTCTGGGAGGACAATTCCACATAGCTGACCAGCCTAGGCTAAGCATCACTGGTAGGGGTTAACCTGTGGCTCAGTGTCATTGCTGGCATTGCTTAAAGCTATTTAACCTCGGTAGTCGCGCTGTGTCACCTTTAAAGACAAGAAAACGGCAAGAGGGACACTATCATGGTGAGTATAACCTCAACAGTACACCCTTGTGTATAACACACTGGGTGAGGAAATTTCCACCAAAGATAGAGGGAGATGACCTTTCTTCCCCCTGCTCACCAGATATTTTCTTGCAATCTTGCTTATCACAAATCACTACTGGATATCAACGCAGTTGGCCTCAATTCACTAAGCTGATCTCCTGTCTTTATTAACGTTTTTAGAGTTATCACCATGGTGACAAGGCATGTAGTATTCAGGAAACATTTTACCTCAGGCAAACCTAAAGTTAACTCTTCTGTCTTTAAGTTAACTCTTCAATCCTTAAAATAACTCCAGAGTTAAAGGCAATGGCCTCAATTCACTAAGCTTATCTCCTGTCTTTAATAACTCTTCTAGAGTTGTTACCATGGTGATAAGGCATGTAGTATTCGGGAAACATTTTACCTCAGGCAAACCTAAAGTTAACTCTTCTGTCTTTAAGTTAACTCTCCAATCCTTAAAATAACTCCAGAGTTAAAGACAGGCTGTTAATTAACTGCATGTGAAAATAACTACAGAGGAGGTAAATTAACTACAGAGGAGGTAAATTAACTACAGAGGAGGTAACGTAAGGAATGAAGAGATAAGATAACTCTCACTGTGTGAGGTAAGTTTTCTCTTGCCTTATTATCTCCAGCATGATCTTAGTGAATTGAGGCCAATGGCCTCAATTCACTAAGCTTATCTCCTGTCTTTAATAACATTTCTAGTGTTCTCACCATGGTGATAAGGCATGTAGTATTCAGGAAACATTTTACCTCAGGCAAACTTAAAGTTATCTCTTCTGTCTTTAAGTTAACTCTTCAATCCTTAAAATAACTCCAGAATTCTAAGGTTAAAGACAGGCTATAAATTTAACTGTGTGTGAAAATAACTACAGAGGAGGTAACTTAAGGAATGAAGAGATAAGATAACTCTCTTCCTGTTCAGTGGCAAGTTTACTCGTGCCTTATTATCTCCAGCATGATCTTAGTGAATTGAGACCTATGTCTTCTCTTCCTGCGTGCAGGAGATTGCCATGTGATGTCAATCTCCTGCATAACGGACATGCTCAGTACACCTGAGTGGTGGACGGCCACACAGAGGTGTCCACACAAGAGCCTGCTAAAGTGCCGGGGGCCTCAGAGAACCTAGAGCAGCGTACCTAGGAAGAACACATTCAGTAACAGCGTGAGGGACACGAGGAAGGTAGGAAAGTACCACCATTCCTACCTCATCCTTGTAGGGAGAAAGTTTCGGCACAAAAACGGCATTTACATTTGGTGTCCCTCATAGGGATGGTCAATGAGATTTTGAGTTAATGCAGGATTAGGCAGCTTGAACATGGACCAATCAAATTTTACCTCAGCAGGATTTGATTGGTTCATTTTCAAGCTGCAAAAATGTGCATACAAAATCTGCATAATGTTGCTTCAACTCAAAATCCTTTGCATCATTGACCATCCCTAGTCTGCCACGGGTGAATGAGCTGATCGGCACCTCTGTGTCACCATCTGATGACATCATCTTGCTGCTACAACCAATGTGCCCCAAACAGGAAAAAGAAATGCTAAATCTGTGTAAACATAAATCAGTTTGGAAAACTGTACCGTGTACTTACATTTGTCACTATTCTTCTCACAGCACACATTCCAGATTGGGCAGGATCAGAACCGCTGTGTGACGTGTATGGTCAGCTCCAACCAGGGGATGTGGATCGCCCTGCAGGGCAGCGCTCAAGTGCGCCTCTATCACGCCACTACATTCGAGCAGCTGGCGGAGGTGGATATTGCACCGCCTGTACACAAGATGTTAGCAGGTAAGGCCATCTAGAGATCAAAATGTGTCACTGCAAGTAAAATACCTGCATCATCTATTTTCAGATTCCTACCTCCTCCCCTGTGACCTCCAGATGCCTGCTTACTTCCATTCTTGTTTCTAACACTTCCTCTTTGGTTGGAAGGAGGACTTTTCAACTGCACTGTCAGCTGAAGCCCCGCCTCCCTGTGGAGTAATAGCCTATAATGCACTGTCAGCTGAAGCCCCACCTCCCTGCAGAGTAGTAGCCTATCAAGCACTGTCAGCTGAAGCCCCACCTCCCTGCAGGGCAGTGCCCAATCAAGCACTGTCAGCTGAAGCCCCACCTCCCTGCAGAGTAGTAGCCTATCAAGCACTGTCAGCTGAAGCCCCACCTCCCTGCAGAGTAGTAGCCTATCATGCACTGTCAGCTAAAGCCCCACCTCCCTGCAGAATAGTAGCCTATCATGCACTGTCAGCTAAAGCCCCGCCTCCCTGCAGAACAGTATCCTATCATGCACTGTCAGCTGAAACCCCGCCTCCCTGCGGAGTAGTAGCCTCACATGCTCGTCTGTCGAAACGATGTGCAGGATGCTGCCGGCTACAGGAGCATTATCGAGGAGGCGGCCAGAACATCACATGGTTTGACAGCTGCACAATGGAATGGGAGGACACCAAGTGACCTGAAGGACTACAGGGGGCTGGAAGATGCCCCAGATAAGTACTGGTAAATCTCAACTTTTTGTCCCCACTTTCCTTTAAAATGTATCTGAGATGAACCTCAGTTCAAAAGTGAAATACTTACCTAAAGAGAGGGAAGCCTCTGGATCCCCCCCAAAGTACTCCAACAAGCTCTTATCGGATTCCACACTCAACATCACACTCCTCTTCAAGCTCGAGTGCAGCTGTACTAAGCCTCTGTGTTACTGCACAGGCATGCTTGCATGGGTGTAGCACAGTTGTGATGTGCAGGACCATCCAGTGCAGTGGTGGAGGACGATGTGGGAAGTGTCTGTAGGATCCCTCTCCTTAGGTAAGTATGCATTGAGGTTCACCTTGGGTTCTCTGTAAGTAACAGCTCGACAAAAAATGTACTCTGCAACACAACCTATACAGAGGATAGACAGGATATTGGAACTCAGTGTCTGTTCTGATTCTTACTTATGTTTTGTGTCTGCAGGATCTGATGCCATCATCCGCCAGCACAAGTCTGCATGTTTACGGATCACGGCTTTGCTCGCTTGCAAGGACCTCCTGTGGATTGGAACTAGCGCTGGTGTGGTCCTCACCCTCACCATCTCTTCCACCTCCACCTCCCTGAAGGTCCCCCTTAGTCCAGTGGGATTGTCGCAGGGTCACACTGGACACGTACGGTTCCTTACCTCTGTGGAGCTGCCGGATGGATTTGATGTGTACTTCCCAATTCCTGGAGAGCAGGGTGGGTACCTCCCATTGAATTTCAGTGACTCCTCCCACTATACCACCAATCATTACAACTGTAAGACTGGGCGGGGGTTACGAAACCAGTTGCAGGTAGATACGATACAAAATAAATACAGTATTAATGTTAGTACTGGATTAAGACATTTTTAACCACATCTCCCTTGGTGAGTTAGCCTAAAACTTTCACATTAAAGAGTTCCACAAACTGCATTTCCAGTAATCTGAAGTTCCGTCAGGCCAATGGCTTGTAAGTCACTAGAGAGGCATGTGTGGTTGTAGTAGGGTCAGTATTGGATCCATGTCCCTGTGTCACGGACCAAATTACTGGGATTATCATGTGGTTTGTAGGAGGTGGAGTTTAGACTGCTGTCGAAAGGAGAGAGCAGAAAGGTGTTTGGGTGTCAACGATGCTTGTGTGTAGCAGAACCATGAGTTGGCACAACCAAGTCCTACATTTTCCAGTCTGATTTGCTGGACACAATCGTGCCAAAGCAGGAAGTGGTCCCAGAAAATCAGAAGTTTACATATCTGTCAGCTGATCAGAATGATCATATGTTCCCATAAGTTCTTATAGATGAGCATCCTAATTGGTGGTGAGGCGTTTGGGCATGCCTTTAAAAACTGTAAAGAATTGAAGGTGAACTGTCAAATGAGAGCTTGCTAAGTACTTTTCCTTCACTTTGCAGCAGGTATCGAACAAGCCTGTGATAACGAGAAGAGGGATTCCACCAGACATCGGTCGAAATCCAAACTCCTCGTCATCAGCGGAGGGGATGGCTATGAGGACTTCCGGCTCACCAACAGCAGCGAGACGGTGGGCAGAGACGACAGCACCAACCACCTTCTCCTCTGGAGGGTCTGAAGGACCCACCACATGCCTATTCCCCGTTGCGGACCTTCGTCTTTGTTGCTGCTGACCATAACAGCTCCAGCTCGCCCATCGTCCTGAACATCTTACCTGCCACCTCCATGCACCATCCATCAACCACGGCCACCGCGCAGGTTCAGAACCAACGCCAATGAGGATCACCGAGAGAAGCTGCTTGTCCAAAGAGTTGAATGTGTGGAAGGGACAGATGTACATCGTACACACACGGAAGGAGTCAAAACTACGAGTACATTGCCAAAGCTCTTAGCAAGGAGGATGGCGTGTGAATTTCAGTACAATATTGTGCCTCCAGGGGGGGAAAAAAATCGGACCTTTATTTTTGGATAACAAAATGGCCAATCATCTGGTTCTGTTGTTGTTTGTGTCTACAAAGGTATTAACCACTGGCAAGTGGGCTGTGATTCCGAAATCGCCTCTAACTGCTGTCGGCCACTGCTTTTTCCACACACACATTTCATGAACGCGCCAAAAATCGGCATCACGCTCACAATGCATCAAACCAACAGGCACAGCGCCCCCGAGGGGTCCAACCGCTCACTTTGTGCCGTTCTGTGGCTCAACAAAGAAAAAAAAAACTTAAGTGTTGCCGGTGCCTCGGCCATTATTTTTTTAAGATGTTCTTATTTATTGTCAAGTGAAAACTTGTGTTCTACAGTTTTATTAATTTTTTTTTTTTTTTAGTGTGGTGAAATGAATCAGTGGGGTCCCTGATCTCTGTGACTGGGGTAGTAGAGGTTTAGGCAAAGCCTATGAACTTTAGTAGAATTTTTATGGGAACTCAATTTTGTGTCATAGTTAAAAAAAAAATGGTTCTTTGCCATCCGATGGATTTAAAGCGGAACCCCGGCCAAAACAGGAAATTCACGTAAATGTTAACGGACCTTCACCAGATTCTGAGTTTGATATTTAAGTGCAATATCTTCAAGACACATTTCAACTATTTAAGACCCATGCTAGGGAAGGACACCTGAACTGAGAGGTATACAGAGAGGCTACCATCTTCATTCAGTTTTAAAGTGTACGGACTATTTCCAAAATTATTTCATATCTGCATGGACATGGTAAATAGGACATGTTAGCCTAATGTAATACATGCTAAACTACCAGTTCTTTTACCCAGTTAAATGGTTCATAGGACCCATAGCCAGCTTTTATAAACCAGTGTGTAGAACTGTCATAGGATTGTCTAACAGACTGCAAGATAACTCCTCCCCCTTTTTATTTGTTATAATTCCATCCACCAGTTGTTGTAGGTCCGTTTTTGTGGTTGCTGCTGAGTGCATCAGGTATGAGAAAGCAACACTGGTTGTTGTCTCACACACAGGACTATGATGGATAACCACTGGCACACTTCTGTAGTAAAGTAGCTATGGAAGGTGTAGTGAAGGTCAGAGATCATAGCATATGACTTGTGAACAGCAGCATGTGGAGTCAGAACATCCGGTCTGCAAACTCCTTGTGGGTGTGTGACATAGTATCAGAGACAGAGGATCAGCGTAACAGCCAGGAAGTTCACATTTTCAATAGTAAACCTTGACATATTCCTCTTAGTTCAAGTGTCCTTTTAAATAAGTGTACTCATAACCGTATTTATTTATCTATCGGTCAGGCAACGTCACACTTACAGTATGAAGAATCCAACTTGCAGTCGCTCAATGAACACTGAAAATATGGCTGTGAAACAGGCAGTGAAACAATCAAACAGTAGGCAGAGAATGCATTATCTGGCTCTGTATGTCAGTGGTTGCAGCATTACTGTTAGCATTAAAGAGATGGCTCAATTTATCATTAAGCAGAGCTGCTGTTTCGGGGTGGGGATTAAATGCTGTTTATTTGACAGCTCTGTACTTCACCCCTGAATTGGGCAGGTTGAAGGGCTCAGCAACAATTTTGTTTGATCTTTGTACTAATCAGAGTTTGCAGCCAGTCATCCTCTCCGATTATCCGATAATTGCGGTTTCACGATCTCCTGCCCCTGTTTAAGTACATCACCAGTATAGCTTCCATAAAAGTTCTGTTGTGCACAATTTCTTCCCTTCCACAGCAGTCTGTATTCTGTATACACTGTACACCAGCTCGAATGTCTCCGCGTACCTGTGTTTCAGCTAAACGCCTGACTTCAACACCAGATCTGACCATTGCTCTGTGATCTCCCTTTTGTCCTTGTGAATGCCTCTACTGCTTCCTGGACATAGACAGGAAGTGATGCGCAGAGAGCACGGATCAGCCCTGACTATAGATCACAGATGCTTGAGTACCTCTTACTCACAGGAATGGGTAGCAGTGGGAAGTTAGCATGGAGCAGGTGGAGGTTTGGATAAGCAAGGAGAGTGCAGGGACACTACAGCTGGCTCACAGTGTACACAGCATAGTGGGGATTTGGAGATGTGTTTTGAAATGGGGGTAATTCTAGGACTGATTAATGTGTTTATAGTGCACTTTTCCCTTTCGGGTGCCCTGCATCCACCGATTACCCTTTTCCAATGAAAACATAGAAACTCATAATACCAATTCATAAATAAATCTAACATTTCCGGATAGACCGCTAAAAAATCTGCAAAATGCGGTAGTTAAGAACAAATTCCGTCTAGTATATCATGAGTACAAAAAAGAACCTATTCAGGCGATAGTCCATAAAGTGTGTCCCTATATATATCCATTGCAAGTGATGAAAATATTGGATTATAGTTCAGAAAAGTAAAACTGTTGCAGCGGTTAGCTTGTTGTTCCTGACAGATTACACAAGATGGCGCCAGTGCTCCCTGAGTCTCTTGCTGAGATGCTGCGGATCATAATGTCAGTACAGCACAGTACAGTATATCACTGTGACAGAACACATTTCATACTATGTCCAGTACTTCTGCTTAAAGGGATACTGTAGGGGGTCGGGGGAAAATGAGTTGAAGTTACCCGGGGCTTCTAATGGTCCCCCACAGACATCCTGTGCCCACGCAGCCACTCCCCGATGCTCTGGCTCCGCCTCCGGTTCACTTCTGGAATTTCAGACTTTAAAGTCTGAAAACCACTGTGTTTGCATTGCCGTGTCCTCGCTCCCCCTGATGTCACCAGGAGTGTATGGCGCAGACACAGACCATACTGGGCCTGCGCCGTATGCTCCTGGTGACATCAGCGGGAGTGAGGACACGGCAACGCAGGCACAGTGGTTTTCAGACTTTAAAGTCTGAAATTTTAGAAGTGAACCAGAGGCGGGGCCGGAGCATTGGGGAGTGGCTGCGCGGGCACAGGATGTCTGCGGGGGACCATTAGAAGCTCCGGGTAACTTCAACTCATTTTCCCCCGACCCCCTACAGTATCCCTTTAAAGGACCACTATTATGAAGAAATGTAAACACATACGTATGAAAAGTACATGTCTCCCATGATTAAAATGAGCTATAAATGACTTTTCTCCTATGTTGTTTTCACTTACTGTAAGTACTAAATATCTAATAGATCTGACAGGTTTTGGACTAGTCCATCTCACCATGGGGGATTCTTAGGATTTTCTTTATTTCTTACAAAAGCACTTCCTGCATAGGATCTATACGAAAATGCTGAGTAGACTCTACTCATTTGCACACTATTTTGGCAGTTGAACTGAGCAAGTTCTGTTTGGAAAGTGCTTTAGAAAATAAAGAAAGTTTTGAGCATCCCCAAGGAGGAGATGGACTAGTCTGATTTTTACTACCTACTGTAAGTAACAGCAACATAGGAGGAAAGAAGTTTATAGCTCGTTTTACTCTGGAAGAAATGAATACTTGATATCTACGTATAAACATGTATTTTCAATTCAAGCACTTTATTGTCATTGTGTAACACAACGAAATTACTTGACAGCAGCATCATGGTGCATATAAGGAACATAATGATAGTAGCAAAGGTAGAAATACTATAAACAAACTACAAGTATGCCAGGTATTTCAAATAATTAAACACTTTGTACACAGTGTTCATTATTTCAGAGAGGATTCACAGATTATCAAGTTTATGGCAGATGGGAAAAAGCTGGTTTTCAGTCTGTTTGTGTGTATTTGAATTGATCTAAAATGTCTACCTGATGGAAGGAGCTAAAACAAGGCGCTTCCATGGTTAGTGTGGTCCTTGATCATGTTTTTGGCCCTTCTCATACAGCGAGTCTTATACAAGCGTTCCAGCGATGGTAGTTCAGTGCCGATAATGACTTCTGCTGTTTTAACAACTCACTGCAGGGCAGCTGTTGTACCAGGCCGTCATGCAATTGGTCAGAACGCTTTCTATAGTGCATCTGTAGAAATTAACCAGCAGCTTCTGTGGACGGTTAGCGCTCCTTAGTTTTCTCAGAAAGTAGATTACATTTAAATTTTATAAATGTTTGTAATGGTGGTCCTTTAACACGGTCATTGTGGAGACTCAAACAGTGGTCAATTATTTCTGCCAGAAGTGGATCTTATCAAGTTCCAAGCCTGTGTGTAGCAACACTAAATGGGCCCATTGTGTAAAGCGATGGGTCTCGTTGCTAGACAACATACATCTCTGTTTCTGTCGCTCTACCCGTTCTATCTCAGACTGTCCCCGTGTACACTGTCATGTGTCGTCATGGTGACCACGTATGTATGCATGTTATGTGTTGGTCTAGGTAGGTATGAGAAGATAGCGCAGGTGATGTGAGATTTGGATCATTCTTTGCCCCCTCCCTATCCATACTATAGTGTTACCAATTTTTCCTCAGACCGAGCACACAAGGGAGGTCACCTAAAAACTGTCACTTATACATTCCTACCCCTCCTCTGATTAGCAGCACTTGAAGCATTTGTATATGGCATAGAATAGTAGGGAATATCCTGATGGCTTCATTAATGTAGCCTTGCTGTGTTGTCCTGGCTGCAGAGATGGGGTGACCTCTTGCACTGATTGCCTTGTGGACAACTCTTTAAAGAGGAACTTTAGTGGAAGGGGGGGGGGGGGGGGGGGGATTCAATACATTGTGAAGTGAGAAGTTAAAAAAAATAGAAAAGAGGTGAAGAAATGATTGATATTCGCCATGAAATTTGTTCATATTGTTTGATCCACAATGAGCCTACAGGTCATCTTCTACTGGCAGACATGAAAAAAAAACAGATGGGAAAGGGGGTATCAGCTACTGTTTGGAATTAAATTCAATCATTGGTCACAGTTCCTCTTTAAAGGATACCCGAACTGAAATGTGACATAATGAGATAGACATCTGTATATACAGTGCCTAGCAGCACACAAATATCTGTGCTGTGTTCCTTTTTTTCTTTCTCTGACTGAAAGAGTTAAATATCAGGTATGTAAGTGGCTGACTCAGTTCTGACTCAGACAGGAAGTGACCATAGTGTGACCCTCACTGATAAGAAATTCCCCTTTTTATCTCTTTCTTGCTCTCGGAAACCATTTTCTGCTAGGAAAGTGTTTTATAGTTGGAATTTCTTATCAGTGAGGGTCACACTGTAGTCACTTCCTGTCTGAGTCAGAACTGAGTCAGCCACTTACATACTTGATATTTAACTCTTTCAGACAGAGAAAGAAAAAAAAGGAACACAGCACAGTTATTTGTGTGCTAGGCACTGTAGATATACATGTCTATCTCATTATGTCACATTTCAGTTCGGGTATCCTTTAAGTCTTGATACTGACCATCGCCCTAACACTTAACCCTGTTATTGACTCTCCCACAACAGTTAACGTTGACCCAGATATTGACCTTCACCCTAGCTCAAATATTGAACCCCAGTGTAGCAACCCTGATCCAGATATTGATCTTCACCCAAACATGCAGCTGTGACACAGATATTGACCTTTTACCCAACACTTAACCCTGAACCAGATTTTGATCCTGACCTAAATATTGACCCTGATCCCAGCACTTAAACTTGACCTAGATATTGACACTCATCCCAACTGTTAACTTTGACCTAGACACTGATCCTTATCCCATAAATAACATTTATCCCTGACCTAGATATTGACCCTCTAAGACTTAACCCTGACCCTAAATCCAACCCTAACATTTTTAGCTTAAAGGGAATGTCCAAGCAAAATAAAAAAATGAGTTTCACTTACCTGTAGCTTCTACCAGCCCCATGCAGCCATCCTGTGCCCTCGTAGTCACTGCTGCTCCGGTCCCCCGCTGGCAGCTTGCCGACTTCGGAGGTCGGCGGGACGCATTGCGTACATTTTTACGCATTCCCGCTAGTGTGGGAACATTAACACATAAATTTTTACGCGTTACAGGTTCAATGTGTAAATTTTTACGCATTGAACCAGTAATGCGTAAAAATGTATGTGTTAATGTTCCCACACTAGCGGGAATGCGTAAAAATGTACGCAATGCGTCCCGCCGACCTCCGAGGTCGGCAAGCTGCCAGCGGGGGACCGGAGCAGCAGTGAGGAACTACGAGGGCACAGGATGGCTACATGGGGCTGGTAGAAGCCCCAGGTAAGTGAAACTCATTTTTTTATTTTGCTTGGACATTCCCTTTAATAGATCAGTTATTTTTAAGAATGAAAGTATTTTTTTTTTTATCAAAAAATACCAAGTCTACAATACAAATGTAGGAGATTGTAAGAACACCCCCCTTGTGTTTAAAGCCTTATGCTGGAGATACAGGGTACGTTTCTGTACCGTGTATCGACCAGCTGATAATATTCAGCTGGTCCGATCACGCTGCTCGACCCTCGCCCGCTCGATCCCCGCCGGCGGACAATGGCGGGGAATCGAGCAGCTGATAAGGAGCGCCAGCGGGGACGAGCAGTAATCGATCCGAGCGGGGACGCGGCGGGAGTCCATCCGGCAGCTATTCGGCCGCCGGATCAACCCGTGTATTTGCAGCATTACATTGCATCATCGGTAGAAGTGAAACAAGGAAAGTTCAGAATTTCCTTCCATTGGATAACTAATGGAAACATTGGATGTGTGTAATGTTGGCCAGACATGGGATAATACAGTAGGAGGTTCCATCGTTTATTTCATCCACCCCGGTTTTATTGAAAGGAAATTCACTAATTTATTTTGTTACCTAGTCACATTGAAAGTGTCTAAAACAGAATCTTGTACAAGAATTGTTAATTGCTTTGTAGATTATCAAATTTTGAGTTTCTGCAAAGCAAATCGATCATTAAGTGTGTGGCCAACATTTGTGTCTGCACCGGCGACTCAGGTGCCTGGCTCTTACATTGTAGGGGTGTGGCTTAATGTAACTAGAGGCGGGACATTCCAAATCCTTCCCCAAAGGGTTGACAGAAGATTTGAAATAGTAATGGAGACACACAACACTGGAGTCTTACTGCAAGTATAGATGAGCAGTTGGTTGGTTGGTATTGTCAGTAGGTAGACAAGGATGGACAGCATGGAGACAGGGTTAGCAAAGACTAGGAAATTGCCAGTTTATGAGCAGAAATATTTCAGGTGAGTGTGTCTTTGTGTTCATGGAAGTTAACAAGATGGCTTCCACTGGAGCCTATGACAAGACAGCTTCCACCTGGAGCCTTTGACAACATGGCTACCAGTTGAGCCTTTAACAACGTGGCTACCACTAAAGCCTTTCACTTGATAGCTGCTGTTTAAGCCTTTTATAATATGGTCACCACTAGAGTCTTTGATAACATGACTGCTACTGAATTATTTGATAAGGTGGGTTCCACTACAGCCTTTTATGACATGACTGCTCCTGGAGTCCTTGATAAAATGGCTTCCACTGACTGGAGCATTATATAAAATTGCCACCACTGGAGTCTTTGACAAGAAGGCTGATACCGTAGTTTTTGACTTCATGAATAAATGAAAATCTAAAGCTCTTGGATGGGTATTTCCTATTCAATTGTAGACTGTAAATGAAAAGCAACCTCTGAAGTCTGGTTTCTCTCAAGCAGTTATTTGCATGTGGAGACTCCTTGATAAGAGAAGCTCCCAGACACTGTTTTCTGTATGCTTGGAATGGTGTAGGAGCAGACTTATATTCGTTATGATATGTAGGTAAAGCCTATTCCTTGCCAAGATGAAGTGTCAGAAGAAGGTGGTTGCGAAAAGTTACTGCTTCAGAATACACCTGCAGGGGCGTAGCAATAGGAGTTGCAGAGGTTGCGACCGCATCGGGGCCCTTGGGCCATAGGGGCCCCAAGGGGCCCTCCCTCAACTACAGTATTAGCTCTCTGTTGGTCCTGTGCTCATAATAATCACATCTGTAGATACTTTGATTAGTGGTAATCATTAACAAACTGTTCCCCATCCCCTACTTGCATCTCTGACACTGTAATTGCCAATGGCAGGTTTTGGTGCCCCATATCAATTGTTATGTATAGAGTGCTTGGGGGCCCCATTGTAAAACCTGCATCGGGGCCCACAGCTCCTTAGCTACGCCACTGTACACCTGTTACTAAGAATGGTGAGGGAAGTATCTGAGCTAGAGGAACCCTATTGCAGCAAGTTCTGGGGGAGGCTCTTAGTCAATATTGGGCCATGTTTGTGAAATGCCTGTACTTTTTGGCTCCCTTTGTGGGCTAAAGACCCGAGGGTCTTTTTGTGTTCTGATTGAATTTTCTTTGATAAAATGGGTTTATCAAGACAAACGTCTAACAGATGCAACAATGTGTCCCAGTTTACGCCTAGCTTTATGCTTAGAAATACTGGAAACACGTTTGTTATAGCTCTTAATTGGCAACCAAGACATGAAGAGCTGGCAAGCCAGCTTTCGGCTCTGTGGATACTGTGCTGCAGCAAATGCTAACTGAAGCCTATCCGGTGCAAAGCACCTTGTCCAGACACAAAAGATAGTCAATGAGATGCAAATAATTTTGGTTTGCATTGAACTGGGCCAATCAAAAATGACAGGAAGTGTATTTGATTGGTGCAATTTCAAGCCACATACAATCTTAAATAGATTTAGGAACAAATCTTATTGGCCATGCCAACCGGACACAATGCTGAAGGCCTCTCAAAAAACATTCTAAGCCCTCAGGCTAACAGAAGAACTGTAGCCACCTAATAAAAAAAGTTGCATACTCACCTAAGAGAAGGGACGGCTATGGATCCTATAGAGCCTCCTCATTCCTATCTGTGTCCCCTCATTCCCCCCTGTCCCTCATTCAAATTTTCCATTGGCTATGTCTTCAGAACTCCTCGGAAAGCTTTGGAAGTACTCAGTGACCCGAGCTTTCCTGAAGTCTTCAGAGGAGACCCAAAGACTTCTTTGACATTAAAGTCAGATCTTAGTGGAACGAGGGGACACACAGAGGACCCGGAAGGCTCTAAGGAATTCCGAATCTTCCTGCTTTTTAGGCAAGTATGTAACTATCTTTTTAAGGTGGCTACAGGTGTGCTTTAATTTATTTCAGTAACTTTGTGCAGAATTGAAGATCCCCTGTCTGAGTCTTCAGGATTGCTCATAATGACCAGTCCAAGGTCCCATCCATATCTCCTAGACATACCACTATGTCGTAAAGCCACTAGTGACAGAGATCTGAGGGCATTTTACCACATGAACACAACAGCCTTTCTCAAGGTCTGTCTGAACGGTACCGGAACTGTCTGCTAACCCCGCCCTCTTCCTTCTATGGGACAAATGGCCACTCCCCACTAAACCCTGCTAGTGCTGCTACGTATTGCACTGTATCCAGCTCACTCCAGCACTTAAGGGGTCACAGAAGATATTAAACTTTTTCCCTTTATTCCTTTTTTGTTTTTCTGTGGGAAAGTTGACATAGGAGGAATCCCTTATGTATTGTAAATAGGAAACATACAGTATATTGCCTTTTCCTGTAAATAGTGTTCTCCGTGTCTAATTGTCTAAATAATTTTGATGGCATATTTTTATATAACTTTTCGGAAGTCCCTCCCCTCCCCCTCCACGTGGAAGTTGTAACCTCTCCAGCACCTCTGAGGGATGGCTTAATGTCCTCTTGGTGTACTGTCTGAGTTGCTATGACTGCCATATTACTCCTGTACTTGTCTTTTTCATTTTGTCACTGTGGATTCTTTGTAAATAAAGTTCACCAGTGTTGAATCGTACAAGTTGTGAGTAGATCTCGTTTTTGTTATGACCAAAAATGAACGCTTTGTTGGGGATTGTGGAAAAGGGCAGAGAGATTTTTCAGGTTTTAAAATTGTCTATCTGATCCATTTGATAGCTTTGATGTCATCTTCCAAACATCTATTGACCCTAAAGCCCCATCTACACCATTCAATTTTTTATTCGATTCATTGATTCGATTTTATTCAATCCGACATGTCCAATCGGGATTCGATTTGATTCAGTTTGCCATTGCAAAACAATGGCAAATTGAATTGAATACAGATCGGACATGTCGGATTGAATCAAATCAATGAATCGAATGGGACAAAAAATTGTATGGTGTAGGTGGGGCTTTAAGCCTGGAACTCACATCCAATTATGATTGATTAATTTTACCTCTTCCATGTAGTAGGAGAGGTTACCATCGCAATATGTTCATAGTATTCAAACTTGGAGCTACATGGAGGTGGTATAGTTGGTCATTGATTGACAAATCAAAATTGGATGTGTGTATGGGGGTGATTCACAAAGCTTAATTATTTTTCACCGCAAACGTGAAGCGAAAATAAACCCTCGTGCTATAATCAATTGTATGTGTAGTATGGATAAGAAATAGAGCATTAGTAGTAAAGAAAAGTCTCATATATTTTTATTTTCAGTTATAAAGTTTTTTTTTACATTGCATCATTCTGTCATATTTGCTGTTTAGAAACCACACTCTGTCTTTTAAGCTATAGAACAAAGCAGAAATAATGACCCTTTGAACGTTCCTGCAGTAAAACCTTATCCAAGCTGTCTCTCACTGTTTTTTTGGCTTCAGAAAACAGGACTCTATTCCATCCAGTGGGTTGAAAAGCTCAGAGAAGCTCTTTTGCATAGATAACAACTGAAGGTTTTTTTAACTCTTTCTGTACTGGAAAACTGTATGAGACTCTTATCTTTGCTACTAATGTTTTATTTCTTAGCTGTACTACACACACAATTCTTTATCTCATACAATTATTTTTGCATCAGGTTTGCTTTAACTGTAAAGGTCCGTACACACGCCGGACTGGAGGCAACGACGGGTCCGTCGTCACCTCCCGCTGGGTGGGCGTTCCAGCGACAGTCCGGCGTGTGTACAGTCTGTCTGCAGACGGCGGATCGCTCAGAAACAGCCGTATCAGTCCGCCGACAGACTGTACACGCGCCGGACTGTCTGCTGAAAACCCGCCCAGCGGGAGGTGATGACGGACCCCTCGTTGCCTCCAGTCCAGCGTGTATACGGACCTTAAGAAGAGCTAAGGCATGAGATAAACTGGTAGGGAGAGATAAACCATGAGTTAAGTTGTTTAAAGAGAAGATAAATAAAGCTGCTTTCACAGTGGGACGTTACAGGCACACGTTAGAGCAGCCTGTAACGCAGCCCAACTCACAGCAATGAAAAATCAATGGGCTGTTCACAGTGCCCACGTTGCATTACATTGTAAGGCCTCGTTCACATCTGCTGCGCTGAAAAACGTGTTAAAGCGCATGGTAAAAAACGCATGCGCTTGTGCGCACTTTAGTCCGCGTTTCTGTGCGTTGCGCTGCGCTTCTTTAAAGCACGTTTTGTTTACTGTAGCAGCAGCAGTTGTCAATAAAACTTTGTTTTTGTATGTAAATGTATTTTTTTCTCCAATTAAGGGGAAAAAACGCATGCGCTTCTATGCGCTTGTACGCGCTTCTATGCGCTAAAAAAGCGGACCCATTCACTTGCATTGCTGTGCGCTTTACAGCTCAACGCACAGAAATGCCTGCAACACTACGTTTCTGTAACGCTGCTTAGCGCAGCGCATAGATGTGAACCAGCTACATTTAGTTACATGGAAAAATCAATACCTTGCTGAACGCACAGGGCAATGCGCTGTGGAAAGCGCACAGAAACGGCCCTGATGTGAACGAGGCCTAACGCTGCGCGTTATTTAAAAGTGCAGCATGCTGTGCGTTCGTTAGACTGTTTGCACATGCTCAGTATTGTGTTTTTTTATTTTATTTTGAGGAGGGGAGAGTCCGCTATTGTTAGCCACATGGCTAATTAATATTCACTGCACTGCCCTGTTGTGATGGGAAGTTCGGCTGGATTCATTGAAAAGAGCTGGACTTCCAATCTCTACTGTTCAGAATCGATTCATTGAAAAGAGCCAGACTTCCAATCACTCCTGCTGTGTTTTCTTCCTGGAGCAGCCACTGATTTGCTGGCGGGACCGCGTCACGTGGTCCCCGCAAGGTATGAGACAAAGGCGCTCCAACAGCCACACAACGCGGCTCACTCTGGCGTCCTCAAACACCACTAGGCGTTGCGTTAGGGGCACGTTATGCGACCATAACGTCCCCTAAAACGCAATGTCCTGGTGGGAAAGAGGCCTAAGAGGATCAGAGTCAATTATTTCACCAAGTACAAATGGGGGTTTGTACCGGGAATTGGTTTTGGCTCATAAAGGATCTGAAAGGATGGAGGGATAATGTCCCAAAGTCAAGAGTCAAAATCATGAGTTAAGTTAGATAAGGAGAGAGAAATCATGAGTTAAGTCATTTAAGGAGAGATACATTGGAGTTAATAAGTTAGGTGAGATAATTCAACTGAAAAGCTTTATGAATCAGTCACTGTGCACCTTACATGTCTGATAGTTTCACTTTTGATCAGCTATGGGTAAGTTATCAATCAAAACTGTGATCAGATACAGCATGTTGGAAAATGTATGTGCCGGTCGGCAGGGTAGGAGTTGTGAGGTAATGACAGCTAGATAGCATTGCATGGATCCTCCAGAGGCTCCTTGTGTCCTTCTCCAGATCCCTCCTAGATACTGGGTCCCCCTATAACTTTGCGGCTGCAGTCCAGTACATGAACAAGCTGTGGCCGCACTGCCAGGACTGTGAAGTTGAGTAGATGGAGCAATTTTTGGGTACCTGGAGTCGGTGGTTTCATAAACTGAGGAGTCGAGTCAGGTGATTTTTTGTACCGTCTCCACAGCCCTACGCACACTGCACCTGCACAGAGGCTTCGTCTGAAAATGCAAAGCCCGAACGGATCTGTGCTACTGCCCAGACGCGAGCCTCTGACATTGGGTGGTGACGGTGTTTGGGAGGTCCCAGCGTTGAAGGACGGACTGGTGGAGGAGGATGGGGGAATCTTCTGGATCCAGAGTGTTCCCTCTGTTGAGGTAAGTACCCTTTTAGAGCACTTTTTTTGCTACAGGTACAATTTAAGAATTAATGACTGTAATTGATTTCCAGGCGGGAAGGGATCAATTGGCTTGGCATACTGTATTGGACTGTGATTGACCCATGTGTCCACCCAACGTAAAATAATCCTGAAGTCATCAGTAACAAAGATAGATACTCACCTCAGTAGTGGGAAGCCCTTTTAGTGTGTGAGCGCAGCAGTGCGCAAGCGTGTCCATACTGTACATGCATGAGTGTGTATGCCCAGTATAACGAAAGGCGCTCAGGCCGGGCATTTGTTCACATAAGCCCCTTGGTTCTACTGGAACTGCGTGGACATACTCGCACATGCGAAGTCCATAGCCACACTTGCACTCTAAGGATGCTGAGGGACCAAGTATTAGAACAGCCTGGTGTATGAGGATAGGAGAAGCCTCTGGAGCATGGCTGTCCTACTCCAATCCTCGGGGGGAGTAAACAACACCGTTACTAATTAGGCAGCCATGGTGGTGTTTAGGGTGGACTGAGAAAAAGAGAAGTGTCTTCTACTTGGTGAACCACATCCTTACTAATTGTGTCCCATCAGTTAATTAGAGCTGTGCCAAAGATGTGGGAGGACCTCAGCCCTTGAGCACAGGAGCTGGACAGCGACTGCTCTGGAGCATCCAGAGGCTTCTCATTAACAAGGTAAGACACCTATTTTTTTCTCATGCCTTCAATAGTGCTTTAAAAGCATGTGCTTACAATGGAATGCATGTGGTTAGCCAATCAGAAGAACACCAATGTAGGAACGTGAAATTGTGCTACATTATTTCCACTAGTGTGATCTGATTATGACTGACAAGTATCCAAAGAAGGTTCATACAGCACTTTAGGAACTTTTTATTGCCCCATCACCATATGCACACAATCTCTATATATAAAAGTGTGTGTGAGTGTGTGTGAGTGTGAGTGTGTGTGTGTGAGTGTGAGTGTGTGTGTGTGTGTGTGTGTGTGTGCCGCGATCACCCGAAAACGCCTTGACCGATTTGAACGAAACTTGGTATACAGATCCCTTACTACCTGGGATGATATGTTCTGGGGGTCTTGCGTCCCCCTTGGACACCTGGGCGGAGCTACAAACAGCAAATCAGCTTTCACTCATACTCGTCACTGGAAAAAATGGAAAAGGCTGCCATTCTCACAGTAATCAAGCCAGAGTCCCCACACTTGGCACAGCTGGTCACTTGGTGACCGAGGTTAACAATCCAGGACAAGTGGGCGGAGCATAAAACAGCCAATCAAATTTCAGCCATATATTTTTAATGGGAAAATGTAAACTGCAGCCATTCGTAGACTGTTAATCGCAGGGTCCTCAAACTTTGCACACTTGGTCACTGCGTGAAGGAGATTAAGATTCAGGAAAGTGGGTGGAGCATACAACAGCCAATCAAAATTCACCTGTTGATTTTCAAGGGGAATATTTAAATTGCTTCCATTCTTAAACTGTTAATAGCAGAGGCCTCAAACCTGGTACAGATGGTTACTAGGTGACGGGTTTAAATTCAGAAAGGGGGTGGAGCCACAAACAGCCAATCAGATTTCCATGCTGGATAAACTGCTTCCATTCACACATTTTTGATACCAGGAACCTGAAAGCTCACAAACTTGGTCATTGAGTGACTGTGTGCCAAGGTTACAAAAAGTGGGCAGAGCCAAAAACAAAATTCACTGGTCAAATATAAACTGCAGCCATTCTTACACTGTTAATGACAAAGTTCACAAACTTTGCACAGTTGGTCACTGGGTGACTGGGATTAATATTGAGAAAAATGGGTGGAGCCTACAACAGCCAATCAAAATTCACCTGTTGATTTTCAAGGGGAATATTTAAATTGCTGCCATTCTTAAACTGTTAATAGCAGATGTCTCAAACCTTGTACAGTTGGTCACTGGGTGACTGGGGTTCAAATTCAGAAAGGGGGCGGAGCCACAAACAGCCAATCAAATTTGCTTTATTTCAATGGGAATATACAAATTATTTATACCAAGGACACCAAAGCTCATAAACGTGGTAACTGAGTGACAGTTTGTCAAGGTTAGAAAAAGTGGGCGGAGCCAACAACTACATTTTTAACATGGGAAAATATAACCTGCAACCATTCTTACACTGTTAATGGCAGGGTTCCCAAACTTGACACAATTGGCCACTGGGTGACTGGGATTAATATTTAGAAAGTGGGTGGAGGCTACAACAGCCAATCAAAATTCACCTATTGATTTTTTAAGGGGAATATTTACATTGCTACCATTGTTACACTGTTAATGGCAGAGGCCTCAAACCTGATACAGTCAGTCATTGGACAACTGGGGTCCAAATTCTCTAAAGGGGTGGAGCCACAAAACGGCCAATCAGATTTGTTAGATTGATTTCAGCCATTCTGTTAATGGCAGGGTTCTCAAACTTGACACAGTTGGTCACTAGATGACTGGCATTAATATGCAGGAAAGTAGGTGGAGCCTACAACAGCCAATCAAAATTCACCTATTGATTTTCAAGGGGAATATTGAAACTGCTGCCATTCTTACGCTGTTAATGGCAGAGGCCTCAAACCTGCTACAGTCAGTCATTAAGTGACTGGGGTTCAAATTCACTAAAAGGGCGGAGCCACAAACAGCTAATCAGATTTCTTTGTTCGATAAACTGCTTTTATTCACAGTCATTGAGTGACTGTTTTTCAAGGTTACAAAAACTGGGTGGAGTCAAAAACAGATTTCCCTGGGAAAATGTAAACTGCAGCCCTTTTTCATTGTTAATGACAGGGTTCTCAAATTTGCACAGTTGGTTACTGAGTGACTGGGATTAATATTCAGAAAAGTGGGTGGAGCCTACAAAAACCAATCAATATTCACCTGTTGATTTTCATGTGGAATATTAAAATTGCTGCCATTCTTGCACTGTCAATGACACAAGCCTCAAACCTGGTACAGTTGGTCAATGGGTCACTGGGGTTCAAATTCAGAAAATGGCCGGAGCCACACACAGCCAATCGGATTTGTTGAAATAGTGTGTAGTTTGCATTACTGCAACTCGCAAGCTCCCTTCTAACCTGTCTGCTGCCAAATTCCAGCTGTTTCAGCTCATCAGTTGCGTCCACCAGGTTGGACAGTCTTTGGGTTGAAATACATTGGAAGGCATTGAGCGGTGCGGCCACTAGGGGGCCTATGATACCCCCCTCCTTTCGGTAGAACTGCTGCCACGGATTGCAATGCCACTAACTAGAACACTTCTTCATAGTGGCAGCTATTAGGTAGCAGGAATGCCCCTAGTTATTAGTATTGGGTAGCCAGATGTGTCCAGAAATAATATGAGATAGTCAGATGTGTCCCAAATAGTTTTTGGCAACCAGATATGCCTTCCAATAGAATTAGCCAGAAGTGCCCCCCCAGTATTAGATAGCTAGAGATACTTCCAGTATTAAATAGGTAGAGATTTCCCAAGCATTAGGTAGCTAGAGGTCCCCCCAAGTATTAGGTAGCTAGAGGTGCCCATTGGTCAGAGGTAGCTCCCAAGTATAAGCAGTCCCACAGAATAGGTGGCCAGAAGTGTCCTAGTATTAGGTAGCCCCCTCAGTACAGGTAGCCAGATGCACCCCACTATAAAGTACCCCCCCCCCCCCTGAAGTATTAAGTAGCCGTCTCAGTATAGGTTGTAGATGTGTCCCAGTATTAGGTAGCACCTCCTGCTATGGCGTATAGATAGGCAGATGTGTTCCCCCTGGAACAGTATAGGTGGGCAGATGTGCTCCTCCAGAACAGATGTGTCCCCCCCCAGGACAGATGTGCCCCCTCACTCCCAGTATAAGTAGCAAATGTGCCACTCATCCCCAGACTAATATTGCTAATTGAGGGACTATGGCTTTAATGACCAACTCTGGAAGTTTTATTGGTAGCTTTTGCAGTCTTAGTATCTTCTTGGTTCTGATCCAGTTCTCTATCATGCGTCAAGAAGAAACACAGGTTTCAAAGATACTAACTAGTTAGTCAAAACAGAAATTTGCCTTTTTAAAATAAGGTGTTTGCGATTATTCAGGTTGGGTGAGCTCTGAGGTGTCCCATAATGCATCACTGCTGAATATGCAATTTGTCCCTCTGTTGTCCCTGATAGCTAAACACACCTCATGAACCACTGTAATGCAATGATGTGTCAGCTTGCCACTACCCCTCCCCAGGGACAAGTAACTACGTCATTGCAAAACCCCTCTTCCCCTCGCAGGGACGTAGCTACCACGTCCCTTGCCACCGCGCAGTCCCGCTCTTTCCCCTGCGCGCTCCCATGCTGCCGATCGTTAGACGGGAAATGAATGAATGGGAACACAGTTCCCATTTATTAATCTCTGTCCCCGTATGAATGATCGCAGGCATCGATGAGATACTGCGATCGTTTGTTTACTGATGGAACCCATGCATGCATTACTTCCTATTTCGTGTACTGTAGGTATGCAATAGGAAGTAATGCACGAGGACATAGGCAATTACATAGTTATTTGGCTTGAAAAAAGACCTACGTCCATCGAGTTCAACCAGAGAACAAAGTACAACACCAGCCTATCCCCTCACATATCCCTGTTGATCCAGAGGAAGGTGAAAAACCCTTACAAGGCATGGTCCAATTAGCCCCAAAAGGGAAAAAAATTCCTTCCCGACTCCAGATGGTAATCAGATAAAATCCCTGGATCAACATCATTAGGCATTACCTAGTAATTGTAGCCATGGATGTCTTTCAATGCAAGGAAAGCATCTAAGCCCCCTTTAAATGCAGGTATAGAATTTACCATAACGACTTCCTGTGGCAATGCATTCCACATCTTAATTACTCTTACTGTAAAGAACCCTTTCCTAAATAAATGGCTAAAATGTTTTTCCTCCATGCGCAGATCATGTCCTCTAGTCCTTTGAGAAGGCCTAGGGACAAAAAGCTCATTTGCCAAGCTATTATATTGCCCTCTGATGTATTTATACATGTTAATTAGATCTCCTCTAAGACGTCTTTTCTCTAGACTAAATAAACCCACCTTTCTTGGTAAGCGAGACCTTCCATCCCACGTATCAATTTTGTTGCTTGTCTCTGCACCTACACACAATAATTTTTTTTTTTAAATACCCACAAATACATTTAAAATTAAACACTTTACCTCCCACACTATCCCATAATCATCCAAATTTTTCTTTCCATAAAAAAAAAAAAAAAAAAAAAAAAATTACGAATTTAAAACAACACGCAGATAGTTACCTTAGGTACTGAACTTTTTTATTATGTGTGTCAAGAGATTACCATTTTTTGGCCTATAAGACGCACCTAGGTTTAGAGGACAAAAATCAGGGGGGAAAAAAATATACTAAACCTGGTGCATCCATGGTGAAGGGGCATCTTGTGGATTATGCCCCATTTGTACCTCATGTTCCCTCGTACCTCTTGTGTCTCTCTGTGTCCTCCTTGTTTCCTCCTCTATGCCCCTTTGTGTCCCTGTGTCCTCCTCTGCATGGGCACAGTACATGGAGTCCCCGGACATTGCGGCAGGTTGGAGGTTAGTATTGGCTGGTATTCACAAGTCAGGAACTCCCTGCATTTGGACTATAAGACGCAGTGACTTTTTGCCCCACTTTTGGGGGAGAAAAAAGTGAGGCTTATAGTCCACAAATACAGTGTATTACTGTTAATTTTTAAACCATGGGCTTGTAAATAGTGACGGACACAAAAATGAAAAAAATGCACCTTTATTTCCAAATAAAATATTGGCGCCATACATCGTACTAGGGAAATATGTTAAATGTTGCAAGAAACGGGACAAAGGGGCAAATAAAATGTGTGGATTTGAATTATGGTAGCATGTATTATTTTAAAACTATAATGGCCGAAAACTGAGAAATAATGGATTTTTTCAATTTTTTTTCTTCTTTTTCCAGTTAAAATGCAGTTAGAACAAAATAATTCTTAGCAAAATGTATCCCCCAAAGAAAGCCTAATTGGTGGCAAAAAAACAAGATATAGATTGTTTTGTTGTGATAAGCAGTAACAAAGTTACAGGCAAATGAATGAAAGGAGCGCTTACAGGTGAAAATTGCTCTGGTTTTTAAAGAGTAACTGTTAGCATTAAAATACACAATTAGTTCTACATTGCAGGCTGATATATTAGTAAAAAGGATGTTAATCAGGCAATTGAAAAGTTTAAAATCATTCTTAATTTTTTTTTTTATGTGCAGTTTCTCTCCCCATGCCCCCAGGCTCTAAGAGCGTACGCACGGCCGCAGAAGAGAAGTGACAGGCATGCTGAATCAGCCTGATTGACTGATGCCTCTGTCACTCACTTCTCAGCTCTTTGATTGGCCGCCTTGGTCTCCCCTTCTCTCCGTGGTCCAGCTGCTGTAAAAGCACAGGGAGGGGGGCCAGAGGCTATCTACTGTCACTGTCCTCTGCCCCCCTTGTCCAGTAGCATGTCCGCGCCCCCCCTCAGCCCTTTTGCCGCAGGGGATTCTCTCTCTTCCCTGCACTGAACATCGGGGATGGATAAAGGGGGCGCACACAGATTACCTGAATAATGGTTCCAGGCACTGCAGTATCCTTTTATACTCTCTGCACTGCCTCCGGTGGTAGTGCAGAGAATAGATGGGAACGGCAGCGAATGGATCCATTAGCAGGTGAGTCTGGCTGCTGCATTTATTAGTCCCCGCTGTGCACAGAAACAGTGCGGGGAGGAGGGGGATGCGGGGGGCGGGAAGGATCCAGCCGGAGGAAACAAGATGGCCCCCGCCAGGAACAGGAGTCATTTAATTTTACAATTCAAAAAACACAGGAATAAAAACATGGACACCACAATACATCTGTTATGTAAGTAGAGCATGTATTTATCCACTTATATATGTGTTTTGGGTGGGGGGGGCATTTTTTAGCTAATAGTTCCTCTTTAAGGTGAAAAACCCTTGGAGGTGAAGTGGTTAATGTACAGAGCCACAATAATCCAACATGCATACAGGCTGTTTCGGACTGGTTGATCCTCATCAGTGCATGGCATGAATTAATATGGCTCTACTAGGAGTTCTGGTTCACTTGCTGGGCAATCTGTAACTACAGTTAGTCAATGATTAAATCCGAAGGCATAACGAAAGTTGTTTAGGGGATACCTTTACTGACTGCCTCATTTCCACTTAGGCCTCGTTCACATCATACGCGCTTCCGCGCAGATATGGAAGCGCGTATGATGTGCTGAAATGCAGGAATGGCAGAAGGGCATAGACTGCCCTTCTACCGTTCACATCTACTGCTCTGCGCAGCAGTACGATGAGCTAGGAAGCGCTTGCGTACTGCTGCCTGCATTTTGCCCGAAAGCACAGAGCTGATCCCACCACTGTCAATGGATCGGGATCAGCGGGCAGCAGCGCAGATGGCGTGCGATCGTATGCGCTGCGTTCGGATCTCACGGCCATCTGCGCTCCTCAGATGTGAACGAGGCCTTAGTGTGCTTCTGTCCACTTTTTTTCAGCACATCAATGTTACATATTAAAGAGAATCTGTATTGTTAAAATTTCACAAAAGTAAACATACCAGTGCGTTAGGGGACATCTCCTATTACCCTCTGTCACAATTTCGCCGCTCCTCGACGCATTAAAAGTGGTTAAAAACAGTTTTAAAAAGTTTGTTTATAAACAAACAAAATGGCCACCAAAACAGGAAGTAGGTTGATGTACAGTATGTCCACACATAGAAAATACATTCATACACAAGCAGGCTGTATACACCCTTCCTTTTGAATCTCAAGAGATCATTTGTGTGTTTCTTTCCCCCTGCAGCTATCTTCCACTGAAGTGTCAGGCTGTTTCTTCCTGCAGAGTGCAGACAGCTCTGCCTGTATGTAATTCCTCAGTATGTGAAAGCCCAGCCAGCTCAGAGGAGGATTTATCCAGCTTGTAAAAGATAAGAGAGAAGAGAGAAGCTGCCCTAATCTAAATAATACACAGGCAGTGTGCAGAGAGGGGCCTGGATGGGGGAGATGCATCACAGAACCACAACACTGAAGAACTTGGCAGCCTTCCAGACACAGGCCGACAAGTCTGACAAGAGAGAGATAAGTTGATTTATTACAGAGATGGTGATAGTAGAACGTGCTGCAGTAAGCCAGAACACATTAGAATAGCTTTTGGAACTTGTAGGATGATGAAAAACAGGATGCAATTTTTGTTACGGAGTCTCTTTAAGGCCTCTTGCACACTGCAAGTGATTCCGATTCAGATTCCGCTTTTTAATCAGTGTTTACATCCGATTTAGATTCCGATTTGCAGTGTGCAGGGAGCAAACTGCAAATCGGAATCTAAATCGGATGTAAAAACTGATTAAAAAGCGGAATCTGAATCGGAATCACTTGCCGTGTGCAAGAGGCCTTATACATGTTCCTGAAAAGCAGACAGAAGCGCACAGCAAGATTTCTTTGCAAGCTTTCGAAACTTTACGTTTCTTCTTCAGGCATGTTTCAGAACTGGATCACAACCATACTGATCCACTATGGTATGGTTCTGATCCAATTCTGAAACATACAACAGGAGGAGATGGCAGCGCTTACAAATGCACCCGAATTGACCAGCTGCATAGATGTGCAGAGCCCATACACGGGCAGATTACACAACTTGCATTCAAAACAGATGCAACAAATGGAGGACATTAGCATCCAGCAAACAGTTTGCGGGCAGATTGTTCAGTATTAGACTCTTTCACCTCGTTGAGGGGTCCTCCCGGAAGAGACCTAACCACTAACAATTAAACATAGTGTAAACCTGGGGCAGCTAGCCATACAATGGTCTACTCATTTTTTTAAAGTACAGTGAAGCTTTGCAGTTCTGAAACATGCCTGAAGAAGAAACTTAAAGAGTGGAAAGCTTGCAAAGGAATCTTGTACAGTTAGTCATTAAAGGTATCACCTAAACAACTTTTGTTGTTATGTCTTCGGATTCTCTCCATGACTAATATCGGATCACACACAACTGGCTCAGTGGTTAAAGACATTCCCTTTTGCTATCGTGGCATCATGTTAAGACCGAGCGGAAAACCATGATTTATTTGGGAAGTTCACATCAGATCTAAGAGAGGAAACTAGGAAGGGACGGCACAGATGGACTTGTCTACAGCAGAGAAGGAAACGCAGACATCAGGGCCCTGAGCCCGCTTATCCAGCTTCCAGGGCAGAGATGTCATGCATGACAATAGCACAGAGAAGTTGCCAGCACTGTAGACACACAGGCAGCACAGAGGGAGGGGGACCCAGTGTTTAGCTGTGCTAGGCAGTGAAAGGCTTCAGCATTTAGGATGCTGCAGCCAATAGGAAGCCAGGGAAGTTTTGGGAGGTTCCTAGGCTCAGAAAACACAGAGAAAGAGACAGATAGAGCAGCAGAGAACTCAGCCACAGCCCTGGGTCAAGTGCATCGCCCAATACTTCATCTGCAGCATCCAGAGCTACCGAAGGGCCATTACTGAGGCCAGCAGCAGCCGGAGGACACACAGGCACCACTGCAGAACTCCGCACTCCAGCCGGTGAGCTTATTTCTCTTTATCTGTACAGCTCCTAACTTTTCTGAACTGGGAAAAAGGGACACCTTTGCTTAAAGGGAACCTAAACCAAACTTAAAAAAAAGTTTCACTTACCTGGGCAGGCCCGGATTTACCTCACAGGAGCCCATAGGCACAGATGTCCCGGGCACCTTAGACTTCGTCCTCCATGAACCTACAAACCCAGCTGTCACTTCTCCCTTACTTCCCTTGCCCTTCATTACCCTGACCAGACGTCCCATTTTACCTGGGACACTTCCCAGGTTCAGGGTCCCCTATCCCAGGCTGCAATGTGTCCCAGGTTATTTCCCACTTTTGGCCGCAGGGTGTCCCAGCTGTGGGACTCTGTGGCCCCTTGAGGTAATGTTTGCCTCATTTACCATTTGCAAAGTTGGAGTAATCATTTTCTGCTGCATTTCATGTGTCAGGGGTAACAGTAGTTGCATTTCATGTGTCAAAGGTAACGGTTATTGCAGATCCTGTGTCAGAGGTAACAGTTGCTGCAGTTATTACTTGATGGTCATAGAGACTGCATTTGCTACATTGGAGTTAATGTTGCAGCATTTGGCATTTTGAGGGCTCAAATATTAAATGGTATGCTAATACTGTAGCATCAGCAGCTTCTGCAGATTTTGCACTCAATCTAATCCCTCCAAAGTCATAGTCTAATGTCCTACAATATTATTATGTATTTATATAGCACTGGCATCTAAAGCAGCACTTTAGAGAGACTGTAGTCATGTCCTTGGCGGAGCTCACAATCTAATCTCGGCCATAGTCAAAGTCTAATGTCCTACAATATTATTATGTATTTATATAGCACTGGCATCTAAGGCAGCACGTTACAGAGAATGTAGTCATGTCCTTGGCAGAGCTCACAATCCAATCCCAGCCATAGTCAAAGTCTAATGTCCCGCCATATCATTATTATGTATTTATGTAGCACTTGCATCTTCTGCAGCACTTTACAGCGTACATAGTCATGTCATGGACTGACATCCATGATGCAAATCTTCCATTTCACTACATCATTGTGGGAACACTGCTGTCTTGTGTGTTTGGGAAACATTGCCTAATTAGCTTTACGGTCACTTTGCCAATCTGTGTTTTGGGAGGAAACTCTGGCCCACTGCCTCAGAGTGACATTACAGTTTGCTTCGTCTACACCATGTCATGGAGACGCCCCCCCCCCCCCCCACACACACACACACATACACACCACCCCACCCGTCCCAGGTTGAGCCAAGAAAAATCTGGTCACTGTACCTTCATAGAAGCCCCTAAGTATTAGGTAGCTAGAGGAACCTCAGTGTTAAATAACTAGAGGTGCTCCTGACTGAAAGGAGATCTCATCAGTGGAATGCAGAGAACAGGGTCACTAACCTCTCATTTACACTCTCATCAGGACTCTGCATAGAGAAGGAGGGAGGGAAGTGAGCTGCCTTTCCATCATCAGGTGCCTGTAGGCATGTGCCTACAGTGCATTATGGTAAATCCGGCCGTGTACCTGGGTCTTCTACCAGCCCCTTGCAGCCGTCCTGTGCCCGCACTGTCACTCACCAATTCTCCGGTCCCCCGCCGTGGCTACGTTTTAGAGCTCCCGGGGATGTGAGCATGATCGAGGATGCCCAGCCAGGGACGTGATGGCACAGGACGGCTGCAAGGGCCTGGTAGTATCCACAGGTAAGTGAAACTCGTTTTTTTTTTTTATTTGGTTTAGGTTCACTTTAAGCAAAGGTGATACTGCTAAAAAATACAGATGCAATTATTTCCCCTTTACCAGCCACAGATCTATTTTGTTCTGTTTCTAACTTTTTGGTTCTTCTGTTTACTTTTAAAAGACAACTGAAGTGAGAAGTATATGGAGGCTGCCATATTAATTTCCTTTTAAACAATACCAGTTTCCTGGCAGCCCTGCTCATCTATTTGGCTGCAGTAGTGTTTCAATAACATCAGGAACAAGCATACAGCTAATCTTGTCAGATCTGACAATAATGTCAGAAACACCTGATCTGCTGCATGCTTGTTCAGGGGCTATGGGTAAACGTATTAGAGGCAGAGGATCAGCAGGAAAGGCAGGCAACTGGCTTTAAAGGAAATCAATATGGCAGCTTCCCTATCCCTCACGCTTCAGTTGTCCTTTAAATGTTTTGCCTGTCATTTTGTGATTATGATGAACCTGAAAATGCCTGAGATTCTTTGTATGGACTTCTTAGATTATTCTCACTTTCTTCCCCCCTGTAAGGTGTTGTCCCTCCTATCATGTAAAGAATTCTATAAATAAAACTTTTGAAACTAAAACAAAATACTGATGCAAATAATAAAGCTACTTTTCCACTAGGAAACGCGATCAAAATCACGCTTCTTCCTATTTTCCACTTCCATGATTGAGCTACAATACAAAGTATGTGATCTGTAAGCAATTGGAATCAGGTGGCAAAAGGGAAGGTTATAGAAAAGAGCCCATTTTAGGGCCTGTTTCCACTCTGTAGTAATAAGGCTGGTGCACACCGGAGCGTTTCTGGAGCGTTTTGTAAAACGCTTGCAGGGGGAAGACCGCTTGGCTAATGGAAGTGAATGGGCTGGTGCACACCAGAGCGGGTCGGTTTTTCCACAAACGCAAACTCGGGGGCTGCAGCATTTTTTAGATTTCTGAGGCTTTTCTGCCTCAATGTTAAAGTGTAGGAAAGTGGAAAACTGCTCTGAAAAACGCCAGATCAGAGCAGTTTTCCAGGCGTTTTTGTTACAGAAGCTGTTCAGTAACCGCTTTACTGTAACAATATTTGTACAATATTTTGCTACTCAAAAACGCTCCAAAAAACCTCTCTAAACATGCCTAGAATCGCTCTGAAATCTGCTTCAAAAACCTCTAGCGTTTTGCGGATCTGCTAGAGGTTTTTGGTGTGCACTGGGCCATACACAGTATTTCCCCACATCTGAGCCAGATGGGGAAATGCTGCCTATTCTGTCAATAGCATGCAACAGTTTTTTGTAGCACACATCCAAATCCCCATAGCCTTGCAGGGCACAGCTATAGTGATTCAGTTGCAGCAGGGGGACCTCGTCCAATTCCGAACCAGGCTTAGGCTTCTTTCCCACTGGATGCTCCATCCATATCTGACGTACATGGCCCCTATGCTGGTGTGAATTTGCGTCCGGTCCCCTCTAGCTCTGCCGTGCACGGCTCTGAGGATTAGCATGAATTATGTGATAAAAATGCAGCAGATTTTTTTCCCTGCTTGCAAATGTGAATGCAGCAGATTGATTGCAATGGGCTGTAACATCACATAGAATTTGTGTGCAGGAAATGGTTAGAAATCATAATAGTTGAAAGTTAGCCTAAGGGCCTGTACACACTGCTGCGCTTGCGCTGTGCTTTTAAAATCGCATGCGTTTTATAATCGCAAGGTCTTTTGAAAAATCATGAAAATCGTGAAGCCCTGGACACCCTGGTGCGATGCAATTTTTTGTTATTTTCATGAAGGCTTTGCGATTTAAAAATCACAAGCGATTTTAAAAGCGCAACGCAAGCGCAGCAGTTTGTACAGGCCCTAAGGCTACTTTTACACTGCAGTGTTGCGTTGCTTCGGATGATATAATCGCATAACTAAAGCGATGAACTTACATTGTAATGGTACATTCACATCGCGGGATAGCAGGGCAGTGGAATCCGTCATAATATTGCGAGGAATGCTGAGGGCTGTTGGATAATGAGTGCATTGACAGCTGTGGTGAAGCATACATTATACATACTGCGTGCTTCACAACGCATGCATACAGCGCAATCGCACTTTTCCCTGCCACTGCATCACAATCCTGTTTTGCAGGATACTCAATGCAATGCCCCAGCGTGAAGCCAGTCTGAAGCAGGGACGGATCTAGACCAAGTTGCGCCTGGGGCAAGGTCAGGTTTTGGCGCCTGAAGGTCACTTTTGGCGCCTAAACTGCCATTCAGTTTGCCGCCTTTTTAAGAATTCAACAAACTGCGCCTGGGGCAAGAGACCCGCCTCCCCCTCCCTCCTAGATCCGTCCCTGGTCTAAAGCCTGGTACACACATCAATTTTGAATATCTAAAGGTACTTATTAACGATTACAGCCAGGGCACTATCTGCACAGAGTTTGTATGTTCTCCCCGTGTCTGCATGGGTTTCGTCCTGGCGCTTCGGTTTCCTACCACATCCCAAAAACATACAGATAAGTTAATTGGCTTCCCCCTAAATTGGCCCTAGACTATGATACATACACTACACGATACATACATAGACATGTGACTATGGTAGGGATTAAGGTAAGGAACAGAGGCGCCAGCAGAATAAAATCAGCTAAAATTCTTAAAAATAGGAGAGGTAGTGGAGGACTTACCTACTCCAAAGGACATACCATAAATGTAGTGAGGTTTGAATTGAAGAAGGAAAATGTATTTATACATTCCACATAAATTTGCAACGCGTTTCGCAGGAGTGACCCTGCTTCATCAGGCAGTAGAGGGTAGCATACAGCTAATACCGTCCAGGTCCGTGTTAAGCGCCTCTCAGAGGTGAGAACGCCTCTCGAGGTGAGAGCACAGCTTCTGCTGCACTATACTCTGCATTTACACACTAAGCTAGGGTAGAGCATGGACGGGGTGTGCTAAAGCAGCGCAGCTTAATGAGAAGAGCGAGAGCTCAGCGCACATTATGCTGTGGTAGTGCAGCAAAATGTACTACCCACAGAAAGCCTAATTGGTGGCAAAAAAAAAACAAGGTATAGATCATTTTGTTGCAATAAATAGTAATAAAGTTATTGGTGAATAAAAGGGCAAAGCACTGACAGGTGAAAATTGCTCTTGTGCGTTAGGGTAAAAACCGCTATGAGGTGAAGTGGTTAAACTTACTGATGCTTCAAAACTAGTAATATGAGTCCAATATAGCCGATTCGGCTGCATGCTGCAGCAGTGCGATCCGGACGGCAAAGCCATTGAAAAGATAGGCAGCGTTTCCCCGCCCCTCTTGCCTGCAGATTCATGCTGAATTCTGCACAAGTGGAAACGGGCCCTTATTGTGGGCCGGCATTGTGTGCAGCACAATGTGTGATGTGACAGGGGAGCGTTTCCTCTGAGATAGCATCAGCTGTGGAGCTGGGCCTCTCCTGCTGGGCTGAAGAGATAACGCTCATATCATGCACTGAGCAGCAGCAGCAGGAAACGTCAGCCTGTCTGCTGAGCTGTGGAGCTGTGTGACATCGCAGGGATCATACACAGCTTCACTTGGCAGACGTGGCCCAGGGGTGGGATCAGCGGAATACTTTGCTGAAGGAGGCAGATGACATCACTGAGCTCATCTAGCCAGAGAAGGAATAACGTGCGTGTCTGTCATAGATCCCGGCCAATGCACTTGGACATACAAGTCACAGGAAGACAGACTGGCAGGAATCTCTTTATAGTCTTAAAGTGTACCAGAGATCATTAAATCTAAAGGGGCCCATACACTGGTCGATTTCAGCCATCGATCGACCGCCGATTCGACTGCTCTGATTGAATTGGCTAGAAATCAATGCAGCAGGAAGCATGATCAACCGATCGATCAATTTGCGGACGATTTCGATCGATTTGCTCAATTGATACGGAGGATGCTAGGGGGTTTGTCGACCAGTGTATGGGCCCCTTTTTTTTCCTATCACCCTCCTTCCTGGCGCTTAAGTCTAAACCCCCTTTTCTGATGACTAACCCTAAAACCACCCTTCCTGACGCCTAACTCTAAAACTCCGCTTCCTAATGCCTAACCCTTACGTCTAACCCTAAAACCGTGTGTGTCAACAAAAAAAAATGTTAAATACAAAAGACAAAAAATGTCTTTATCTATAACTTTCTAATTAAATTAGAAAATTATTTTCTAAAAAAAAAAAAAAAATGTTAACCTGCTGGGCGTTTCAATTCCCGAGGCCGCATGGATCTTTTCGCCCGATTTCTTTTTCCCATCATGTAGCTAGCCTAGCGCTAGCTACATGATTCTCCCCTTCCTCCTCTCTCCCTCCCACCCTTCTGATCGCCGCCGGCGATCACGCCCATAAGGAAATCCCTTTCTGAACGGGATTTCCTTTAGGGCTTCCCCCGTCGCCATGGCGACGACCGGAGTGACGTCATCGACGTCGTGACGTCACTGGGACTCCCGATCCACCCCTAGCGCAGCCTGGCGGCGATTGGCCAGGCTGTGCATGGGGTCTGCGGGGGGGGGGGGGGCCTCTTTCGCGTTGGGTAGCAGCGGTGATCGGGGCAAACACGCAGCTAGCAAAGTGCTAGCTGCGTGTTTGAAAAAAAAAATTATCAAAATCGGTCCAGTGGGGCCTGAGCGGTGCCCTCTAGCGTCTCTGGACGAGCACAGCTCATCCAGAACGCCAGGGAGGTTAAACACAAAAGGCCAAAAATGTCAATACCTTTAACTTTCTAATTTTTTTAAACAATAACAATTTAAAAAACTATAATGTCTCTAATTTTCAAAACCATATTTATCGGGCGTCCACATTTCCTGCTTCCTTCCCGATGTCTCCAGCAGATAGATTCCTCTCTGGTCAACATCTGATCATCTAGGGATCTGTCACTGCCATACACTGAACATCAATTTCTGATAGATTTCAGCATTTTACATTTGTAAACTACTATGTTGGGGTAAAGGAGGCCATACACAGGCATTTGGCTGCCCAAAGTGTTCAAAAGATAAAATCTCTCTCTGATCTGAGACCTGAGACCCAGTTGAGCAATTTTGACATCCTTTTGGGATCAAAAGCATTTTCAAAAAGCCCATTGACAATTAACCCTTTGAGGACCATCCGCCTATCCCCCCTTAAGGACCAGGCGTTTTTTTTTGGGGGGGGGGGGGGGGGGGGGTCAGGCAGCCGGATCCCTCTTAAGGCTTGCTGGGCTGTGTGGCCAGGTGTCCCCCCTGTAGCTGGCAGCCTTTACTCACCTCCCAGGCTCCGGCGATAAGCAGCTGTGGACCCCTCCACTCTGGCCTGCATCCCCACTCATACTGACGCTAAGTTCCGGGTCCCGGCTTGATGACGTCATCAAGCCGGGACCCAGCACTGACGTCAGAACAAGCAGGGACGCCGGCCGGAGGGGAGCGGCAATCGTCATGGGAATGCCAGGGAAGTGAGTGGATCCTCTTCTTCCCGCCCTACCAGCGCAGCTGTCACAGTGATCACTACGATCCGCCTGCGATCATAGTGATCACATGATCAGAAGCCATACGCAATGGCTTCAGATCACTGAGGGGAGATGTCACCTGTCATATGACAGCTTAATCTCCCCTCTCGAGTGTGCGTGATCGCATCGGGACGCGGAAACGGCGAGCGGCAAAGATTCCACGCTGCATCAGGCGAGAACAGCCACAAGTGCGGCATAGGATATCATAGAGGTGGTCCCAAAAGGTTAAAGGCGAACAAGGGGAACCTACTAGAGCCTGCTCACAATGCGGAAAATGCATGGGTACCACGGCGGGGACAGCAGACAGGTAAAGAATTAAATGCGGGGTGGTGTTACAAGGCCGATTCCCGAGAGATTTCTTGCTGAAGTCTCTCGGGAATCGGTCTGCTGGTGTATAGATAGGAAACCAATCTCTCTCCAATCAGATCTCTCTCTCTCAGATTCGACCAGAGAGAGAGATCTGTCCCTTAGTTAATCTGCCCATATATCATCTGATGTATAGGCACCTTTAGGCTAGGGGCCCCTAGGGTGATTTCAGCTGAGCTTTGGAATCAGCAGCAAGACGATAAAACTCTTTGCCCCCCCCCCCCCCCCCCCCCCCATGCCAATCACAGGGAAAAAAAGCAAATTGCAATGGTAATCACTCTACAAATCACTAGCACTAAAATACAATCGCTTCTAAAACCTCTGGAAAACGCTCTACAAAAAGCTGACAAAAACACTAAGGGCCTGTTTTCACTACACGCAGATTGGATGCAGAAAAATGACTCCAATGAATGCCTATGGGAAATCTGCATCAGAAAAATTGTGTTTATTGGAAACAGGCCCATAGGCTTTCATTGGAGTCAGTTTTTCTGCATCCAAAATTTGCATGTTGTGGAAACAGGATGTGAGCGATTGCGACAGTGATTAACGATCTGTACAGGGCCCCTGACTCTTTGCTTTTATTTACATTTTTTCATGGCATCCCAGGATTTTTGCAAGGGTTGTACCTGTAGTATGTGATTACATTCTTGCCACATCTCGCAGTATAAGAGGTGTGACATGGAGAATGGCACAGTCTGAAACAGGCATGATTTCAGCAGGAAGGAATCTGAATATAGCGTATAAGAGGCAGAGGTGCGGAGGGGGTGTGTGGAGGTGTCAGGGGGCCCTCCAGAGGTTTGCTGAGATGTTACAAGAATGCGAAAAAATATTTCAGTGTTTTATGACCTGTAACTGCCCAGCCTCAAAACTGTACTGTGTGGAAACTGTATAAGTTGAAGCCAGAACCCGAAGCCTGGCCACTTTGGGTTCTGGCCGGTAACTCTGCAGGTCAGGACTCTGCGGTCTTCCTATAGGAGGGGTAACTCTGCAGGTCAGGACTCTGCGGTCTTCATATAGGAGGGGTAACTCTGCAGGTAAGGACTCTGCAGTCTTCCTATAGGAGGGGTAACTCTGCAAGTCAGGACTCTGCGGTCTTCCTATAGGCGGGGTAACTCTGCAGGTCAGGAGTCTGCGGTCTTCCTATAGGAGGGGTAACTGCAGGTCAGGACTCTGTAGTCTTCCTATAGGAGGGGTAACTCTGCAGGTCAGGACTCTGCTGTCTTCCTATAGGAGGGGTAACTCTGCAGGTCAGGACTCTGCGGGCTTCCTATAGGAGGGGTAACTCTGCAGGTCAGGACTCTGCGGTCTTCCTATAGGAGGGGTAACTCTGCAGGTCAGGACTCTGCGGGCTTCCTATAGGAGGGGTAACTCTGCAGGTCAGGGATCTGCGGTCTTCCTATAGGAGGGGTAACTCTGCAGGTCAGGACTCTGTGGTCTTCCTATAGGAGTGGTAACTCTGCAGGTCAGGAGTCTGCGGTCTTCCTATAGGAGGGGTAACTGCAGGTCAGGACTCTGCTGTCTTCCTATAGGAGGGATAACTCTACAGGTCAGGACTCTGTAGTCTTCCTATAGGAGGGGTAACTCTGCAGGTCAGGGCTCTGTAGTCTTCCTATAGAAGGGGTAACTCTGCAGGCCAGGACTCTGCGGTCTTCCTATAGGAGGGGTAACTCTGCAGGTCAGGAGTCTGTAGTCTTCCTACAGGAGGGGTAACTCTTCAGGTCAGAACTCTGCGGTCTTCCTATAGGGGGGTAACTCTGCAGGTCAGGACTCTGCGGTCTTCCTATAGGGGGGGTAACTCTGCAGGTCAGGACTCTGCGGGCTTCCTATAGGGGGGGTAACTCTGCAGGTCAGGACTATGCGGTCTTCCTATAGGAGGGGTAACTCTGCAGGTCAGGCCTCTGCGGTCTTCCTATAGGAGGGGTAACTCTGCAGGTCAGGACTCTGTAGTCTTCCTATAGGAGGGGTAACTCTGCAGGTCAGGACTCTGTAGTCTTCCTACAGGAGGGGTAACTCTTTAGGTCAGGCCTCTGCGGTCTTCCTATAGGAGGGGTAACTCTGCAGGTCAGGACTCTGTAGTCTTCCTATAGGAGGGGTAACTCTGCAGGTCAGGAGTCTGCGGTCTTCCTATGGGGGGGGGGGGTAACTCTGCAGGTCAGGACTCTGCAGTCTTCCTGTAGGGGGGGGGGGGGGGGTAACTCTGCAGGTCAGGACTCTGCGGGCTTCCTATAGGGGGGGGGGGGGTAACTCTGCAGGTCAGGACTCTGCGGGCTTCCTATAGGGGGGGGGGGGTAACTCTGCAGGTCAGGACTCTGTAGTCTTCCTATAGGAGGTGTAACTCTGCAGGTGTGGTGAAGGAGTCACTAGAGGTATGGAGGGAATGTATCTGGGGTAAGGTAGAGGTTTGATTGAAGGGGTGTCAGGGATGTCTGATAAAGACTGGAGGTGTGATTTGGGGATTGGCCTGGGGTTGAGGGAAAAAAATCTGCACACTGAAATACTGAAAGGCATGAGAGTGCAGACATAGCCCCGGGACACATGTGCAAAACATAAAAATTGGGCAAGCCAGCAGCTTTTCAAGGAAACCACATCCATAAGGGATTAATGACAGCTTATAATGGCTCTGCTGATCAGGGAAATGCTGGAGCTGTTGTGTGACAGTCACAGAGCTCAGTATACGTTCTGCAGATATAATCCTCACGGAATGGAATGTGGGGATTCCATAAAAGGTAACCGAGACCACACGGAACCCGTTCTCGCGCCCTCACGCTTGTTTACTTTATCAGCAAAGAAATATGAAGTCATATAATGTTCCTCCGCCAAGGAACGCACTGAGGAAAGGAAACAGCGTAATCTGCCCAACACATCTGATAAACAATCCCATCTGTTCCCCTTCCAACCAGCCTGGCATCCTGCCTGCTGGACTCCTCCTCAAAGCAAATCAGAAGCGGAAAAAAAAATCATGAGATAATGAATTGTATGTTTAGTTCGGATAATGAATAGAACATTAGTAGCAAAGATATATACAGTGGCTTGCAAAAGTATTCGGCCCCCTTGAAGTTTTCCACATTTTGCCACATTACTGCCACAAACATGCATCAATTTTATTGGAATTACACGTGAAAGACCAACACAAAGTGGTTTACACATGAGAAGTGGAATGAAAATCATACATGATTCCAAACATTTTTTACAAATAAATAACTGCAAAGTGGGGTGTGCGTAATTATTCAGCCCCCTGAGTCAATACTTTGTAGAACCACCTTTTGCTGCAATTACAGCTGCCAGTCTTTTAGGGTATGTCTCTACCAGCTTTGCACTTCTACAGACTGAAATCCTTGCCCATTCTTCTTTGCAAAACAGCTCCAGCTCAGTCAGATTAGATGGACAGCATTTGTGAACAGCAGTTTTCAGATCTTGCCACAGATTCTCGATTGGATTTAGATCTGGACTTTGACTGGGCCATTCTAACACATGGATATGTTTTGTTTTAAACGATTCCATTGTTGCCCTGGCTTTATGTTTAGTGTCGTTGTCCTGCTGGAAGGTGTACCTCCGCCCCAGTCTCAAGTCTTTTGCAGACTCCAAGAGGTTTTCTTCCAAGATTGCCCCGTATTTGGCTCCATCCATCTTCCCATCAACTCTGACCAGCTTCCCTGTCCCTGCTGAAGAGAAGCATCCCCAGAGCATGATGCTGCCACCACTATATTTGACAGTGGGGATGTTGTGTTCTGAGTGATGTGCAGTGTTAGTTTTCCGCCACACATAGCGTTTGGCATTTTGGCCACAAAGTTCCATTTTGGTCTCATCTGACCAGAGCTCCTTCTTCCACATGTTTGCTGTGTCCCCCACATGGCTTGTGGCAAACTGCAAACAGGACTTCTTATGCTTTTCTGTTAACAATGGCTTTCTTCTTGCCACTCTTCCATAAAGGCCAACTTTGTACAGTGCACGACCAATAGTTGTCCTATGGACAGATTCCCCCACCTGAGCTGTAGATCTCTGCAGCTCGTCCAGAGTCACCATGGGCCTCTTGACTGCATTTCTGATCAGCGCTCTCCTTGTTCGCCCTGTGAGTTTAGGTGGACGACCTCGTCTTGGTAGGTGTACAGTTGTGCCATACTCCTTCCATTTCTGAATGATCGCTTGAACAGTGCTCCTTGGGATGTTCAAGGCTTTGGAAATCTTTTTGTAGCCTAAGCCTGCTTTAAAGGAGAACTGTAGTGAGAGGGAGATGGAGGCTGCCATATTTATTTCCTTTTAAGCAATACCAGTTGCCTGGCAGCCCTGATGGTCTATTTGCCTAAAGAAGTGTCTGAATCACACCAGAAACAAGCATGCAGCTAATCTTGTCATATCTGTCTAAATTTGTCAAACACCTGATCTGCTGCATGCTTGTTCAGGGCCTATGGCTGAAAGTATTAGAGGCAGAGGATTAGCTGAATAGCCAGGCAACTGGTATTGCTTAAAAGGAAATAAATATGGCAGCCTCCATATACCTCTCACTACAGTTCTCCTTTAAATTTCTCAATAACCTTATTCCTGGCCTGTCTGGTGTGTTCTTTGGACTTGATGGTGTTGTTGCTCTCAATATTCTCTTAGACAACCTCTGAGGCCATCACAGAGCAGCTGTATTTGTACTGACATTAGATTACACATCGGTGCACTCTATTTAGTTATTAGCACTCATCAGGCAATGTCTATGGGCAACTGACTGCATTCAGACCAAAAAGGGCTGAATAATTATGCACACCCCACTTTGCAGTTATTGATTTGTAAAAAATGTTTGGAATCGTGTAGTATTGTTGTTCCACTTCTCACGTGTACACCACTTTTTATTGGTCTTTCGTGTGGAATTCCAATAAAATTGATTCATGTTTGTGGCAGTAATATGACAAAATGTGGAAAACTTCAAGGGGGCCAAATACTTTTGCAAACCACTGTATATATATATATATATATATATATATATATATATATATATATATATATATATATATATATATATATATATACATACATACATACATACATACATACATACACATACACAGTGGGATGCAAGAGTTTTGGCAACCCTGCTAATCGTCAGGATTTTCCTGTATAAATCGTTGGTTGTTACGAGAAAAAATGTCAGTTAAATATATCATATATGGATTCCACTCAGTATCAGCAGATTCTGAAGACCAATGTCCAGGTATCGGTGACAAAGCTGAAGCTGCACTGGGGCTGGATCTCTCAACAAGACAACTTTAAAAACTGCCCAATATCCTCTAAGACATTCATGCAGAGGAACAAGTGCAATGTTCTGGAATGGCCATCTCAGTCCCCAGACCTGAATATAATTGAAAATCTGTGGTGTGAGTTAAAGAGCGCTGTCCATGCTCGGAAGCCATCAAACCTGAATGAGCTAGAGATGTTTTGTAAAGAGGAATGGTCCAAAATACCTTCAACCAGAATCCATACTCTCATTGGAACCTACAGGAAGTGCTTAGAGCAGTGGTGCCCACACTTTTTTGACTTGCGAGCTACTTTTAAAATTCCCGAGCTCGAGAGAACTACCAACATTTAAAATAGCCAGGTATAGGTGCCCCCCCATATAGATAGCTAGGCACAGGCAGTGCTGCTCATCCAGATTCCGGATATACGGGTAACCTGGATATCCAACCTTTTTTCAGCTATCGGATTTCTGTGGAAATGCTATCTGCGGATAGTTGGCTGGCAATGCAGATATCCGCAGAAATCTGACTATTGAGATACTGTAACTAAGTAAATGATGTCCAGGACATCATTGAGCCAATGAAAGGGCTCCCAGCCTAAGCCCTAGCAACCATTCCCAGAGGGAAACCCTGGCCAGCCCCACCTGACCTCATTGAGCCACTCAGAGGGCTCCCAGCCTAAGCCCTGGCACCCAATCACAGAAAGAAACCCTGGCAAGCCCCCTTGTATAATAAGGAGGGCTGCCATGATGAGAAATATCATCCTTGCTTGTGAATGCTCACTGAGAGACACGCTCCAGTGCTGCTGGCCTAGCAAGTGCTGTACACAGTGATAAACCTAAAGCTGTTCAGTGATTAACCCCTTCACTGTCACTACACTATTGTTGTATTGTTAATTAGCTTGATTTCATTGTGTGACAGTCAGAGTGTGTGCTGCAGCTGCTATGTGTCTGTGTGTATGCTGTGCACAGACCAGGCCAGCTAGCCTTAGCTACAGTATAAGTTAGGGAATAGGATTACAGTGTTATTGTGTAGTTAGTACTGTAGTACTGCAGTCAGTGCTAGTAGTTGTTAGAGTAGTAGTACTACTGTGTTAGCTTACTACAGAACTGCTGTGCTGCTGAGCAGTGCCAGTGTCAAAGTTAGTGTCTTCTCCTCTGCTGTCTGACTGTCACATTTTTCATTAAATTGGCCACTGCAGCTTTAAAGAGAATCTGTACTCTAATATTCTTACAATAAAAAGCATACCATTCTATTCATTATTTTCTCCTGTGCCCCTCTGTGCTGTTTCTGCCACTCCCTGCTACAATCCTGGCTTGTAATTAACAGTTTTAGGCAGTGTTTACAAACAAACTAACCAGCTTCTAATAGGCTCAGCTAAGCATAGTGTGTGAGTCACTCAGAGTATGCAGGGGGCCTGCAGAGGGTGTGTATCGCTTCTACCAATCACAAGCAGCCCTGCACATTCCACACATTCAAGCCTTAGCCCGACAAACAGGACAGAGGAAATATACATTGATTTATTACAGAGACAGTGCAGTTAGGAAAGACTGCAGTAAGCCAGAGCAGATTAGAACAGGCATAGGAACTTATAGGATAGAAGAACTAAGGCTGAAAAATTTGTTACAGAGTCTCTTTAAGGCCAGGCTGCAGGGCCACACGACACAGCACACAAGTGATCCCCCCCTCTTCTCCCCACCAACAGAGCCCTTGTGGGGTCTGATCACCCCCTAGATGTATGTTTATTTGTGTGTTTGGGTTTTTTTTTTTTTATAAAAAAGTGTTTGTTTTTTTTAAACTAATGTACTCCCACCCGCCAGCCAATCACCGTGATCAGCTGACAGCCGATCACCTCTTTGCCTCAGGAGGTGACAGCCGTGTCACACGGCTGTCCCCAGTACAGTGCTGCTGTAGATTGCAGCGCTGTACGGTTACTTAGACGGCGGTTTCGCCGTCTAACAGTGCCCCGAGCGGCGATCACGGTTCGGAGACTGAAGGCGGAGCTCTGCTCCGCCCACCAAGCAGGAGATGTAGGTTGCACACGATCTCCTGCAAAACAGAGCCCTAGGACTTTACGCCGATCGGTGTTAGGCGGTCCTGGGGCTGCCGCTGACTGGCGTGACGCGGTCGGCTAGGAGTTAAACAATTATTGCACACTTACTGTAAATCCAATAAACTTAATTTCACTTCTCAAATATCACTGTATGTGTCTCCTATATGATATATTTAACTGACATTTTTTATTGTAACAACCAACGATTTATACAGGAAAATCATGACGATTAACAAGGTTGCCCAAACTTTCGCATCCCACTGTAACTCCAGCATGGCCAGGGCCGCACAGGCACAGTTGCTAGAGGCATTAAAGTCGCAAAAAACGGAAGTGAGCCGCGTCGGGAACCGGAGGATCGTTTTGTCCCAGTGCGGGCACAGGACACCTGCGGGGGACCGGGAGAAGCCCCAGGTAAGTAAAACTCTTTTTTTTAGGCTCTTACAGTATTCCTTTAAATGACATCCAAGATGAAAATTAACTAATGAGATACACAATTTCATTTATCCTCCTCCTTCTAAAATTGGCTTTTTTTAGTTATCCCAGTTTTATTTTATATTTAAATATACTTTTTAAGTTTTTGCTCATGGCCTCTTATCAATGACACCATTGAAGTATGCCAGAGCTAAAATCTGTGAACTATTGTCCCCTTTTATCTCTTTCCTACTCTCAGAAGCCATTTACTGCCAGGAACTTATCAGTGACGGTTACATTATAGTCCGACCCAGACAGAAACTGTCACTTCCATACCTGATTTTTAACTCTTTCAGGCAGAAGAAGGAAAAAAGGAACAAAGCATAGTTATTTGCGTGCTAGGCACTGTACATACCCATGTCTATCTCATCATGTCACATGTCACCTCGGGTATCCTTTGATGCACTAAACACAGTTTAATGCATTAAAGGAGACTGAACTGTGCACTTGCCAAGCATTTCAGTCTCCCGAGAACTGCAACATGTCTGGGCACGGCTACGGCCACGCTCAAATCTGACTCCATAGGAGGCTGTCTGTCCAGCACTGGTACTGAGTGCAAACAAGTGCCCAGCCAGTGCAGGACAGCTGCTGACAGCAGGCGTCAGTTGCCCCTGTGAAAGTGGCCTAATGCTGGGTACACACGTTGCGATTTCCCACTCGATCAGCGGGATTGATAGATTATTTCCGACATATTCGATCGGGTTTCGATCGATACAGGCGTCGATTTTGCATGTTAAGTATGCAAAATCGACGGCTGTATCGATCGAAGCCCGATCGAACACGTCGGAAATGATGGAACCCGCTGATTGAGCGGGAAATCATAAAGTGTGTACCCAGCATAAGACCGTCTTTTGAATCCATATTTACACCTCACTGAAGCTAACTGATATCATCGTCAGTTGCAGAACAAATTAACAGATTGACTCCTAATTATGCAATTAGTGAGCAAATAAAGGAGAAAAAGTTATCTACTTTTTCCCTGCATACAGCAGGAACTTTTCTATATTGTTTACACAATTCATTACGCTTCCAAAACAATCTTACAATGCTGGTGGCAAAGGAAAGCTTATCAATTAGCAGCTAGATTAGGTAAAAAGCTTAAGGGGCCCATACATTTGCCAACCAACCAACTAATCGACCATCCAATTCGGTTATTATAATCGAATTGGATAAAAATTGGTGCTGGCAAGTGCATGCCCGACCGACAAAGCGACCAATTTCGGGACAGAAATTGGCCGCACAGTCTATCGTGCATGCTGGAAAATTTCGGGCCGAAGTTGGTTGGTCGGGTGCGAGGCGGTACGCTGGCCGAATTGCGAACGAGCAACGAGACGACTAAACCCCCACCGCTGCTGCCGCAATGTATAAATGTATGTAGTGCATTTATACATTACCTGTCTGGTGTCAGCCTCCACGCGGTTTTCGTCCATCTCGCTGGGTTCCGCATACACGCCGGCGGCGCATAGCATCTGACGTCAGACGCTATGCGCCGCCGGCGTGTATGTGTCTGTTACCCGGCGAGATGGATGGTCACTGCAGTGAGGCCGACACCAGACAGGTAATGTATAAATGCATACAAACTGCATACATTTATACATTGCGGCAGCGGCGGGGCGGACGCGGCGGCTCAGCCGATTCCCTGATGATTTCATGCTGAAATCGGACGGGAATCGGCCTGTAGTGTATGGACAGATTTGATTAGAGATAAATTTGTCTCTTGGTCGAATCTGCCCATTATCTTCTAATGTATGGGTACCTTTAGGTTTTAACCCTTCCCGTCCCTTAAAAAACAGTCCGATGGTTTTAGCTATTATTTTTATGCTGTGTTTAATGCTTTAGACCAGTGGTCCTCAAATTAAGGCCCGCCGGCTGAGTGTGGCCCCCTGAGGCTTTTTTACTGCCCCACAACACACACACACACAAAATGTATTACTTATAGATGTGGTCAGCTACATCGTTAAATATTGTCAGCCCGCATATAGATTAGCAGTGCTGGCACCACCCATCCACATGGAAGCCAGAAAGCAGTCATTCGCTGGTTTTCAATCAAATTCTACATCAGGTGGCACTGCTGTCCAATTGGATTGCAGGTTGTCACCTGGGTATGCTTCACTGTCTGGCCTGCAAAGATTTCTACATCATTTTATGTATACTCCGCCCCCCCAGCAGTCTGAAGTATGCTGACCCGGCCCTCGACCCAAAACATTTTTTAGACCCCTGCTTTAGACCATAGATGAAATTTTAGTAGAATACCACTTAAAGGTCTCATTCTTTTTATTTGCTGGACTGACGGTGCTGTTATTTGCCTTCTCAGAAGTACAGTAGTCGCCATGAAAGCTACACAACCGACCACCCTGTTCAAGAAAGAGTCCAATGGCTCCTCCTTCCGGATCCCCAGTCTTATCTACGTCAAACAAGAGCACATGTTTCTGGCCTTCGCTGAGAAGCGCAGAGGAGAGAACGACGTTGATGCGGAATATCTGGTCATGAGGAGAGGAATCTTTAAGACTGGATTTGTGGAGGTCAGTTCCTGCAAGATCAAAGCAAATTTGAAAGGGTTTTAAAGGAAAAAGTTAGGCACTTACCTCGGGAGAGGAAAGCCTCTGGATGCCCCTGAGGTTAACCCCCTTCTCCCTCCACCTCACTGTTCAGGCACTGTGTCCTCCCAATTGCTTAGGGGCGCGCTACCGTACGAGAATGAGTGCGGCCACATGGCACAGACCCGCTCAGACTTCAGTGGAAAAACACAAGCCTAATCATGTCCCTTCTACTGTGCTGGTGCAAAGGCTTCTCAACAGTTTTTGGGAGAACACAGTGCTGGGACGGCCCAGTGGAGGATTATCCAGTGTCTTCTCTCTTATGAGCAAAGAACTCTGGGGCAGGTTTTGGGGTTTTTTTTGCTACAGGTACACTTTATTTATGGTTTAGGATGTTAACCTGGTACGCATCTTCAATTTTGATTGGCAGATAGTGGCCCACCTTTAAGCCTGGTACATACTTTTAATTTTGATTGGCAAATCACTGACCATTTTTCCCCCCTCCATGAACTATGACAATTTACCTATACAATCTGCTCTTTGCATCCAATACTTGTTGACCCTCATACTCTATGGAGGTAGTAAAATTGGTCAGTGATTGGCCAATCATGATTGAAAGTGTGTATCAGGCTTTAGGATCTGTGGGTATAGCATAGGTAGCCAGATTAGCCCCCAAGTATAGGTAGCACGATTACCCCCCAGTTTATGTAGCTCCCAAAGTATAGGTAGCCAGATTAGCCCCCACTATAGGTAGCCAGATAAGCCACCAGGACAGGTAGCCCCTCCAAGTATAGGTAGTCAGATAAGCCACCATGACAGGTAGCCCCACGAAGTATAGGGAGCCCCCCAAACTATTGGTAGCCAGATTAGCCCCCATATGCAGAGTATAAGAGCAGAACGCTTGCTTGAAGAGACAAATCTCTCCAGCTCCACCGATGTTCTACCTTCCCTGAGTTTCTATTACATTGTCCTCTCTCGCTACGTAACCCACATGACAAGAGAGGACGCTGTAGTCATGAATACGAGGGTGCTATGAGTAAAAAAGATTATTGGTGGAGTCCAGGGAGGTATGTCACTTCCCTCCAGCTCTCGGCTCATTCTGCAATTCAGGGGGCCCATCACGGGTCTCCATGAGGCCCCCAGTGGACTCCCCTATCGCCAGCTGAGACTTCTGGGCCCCCCTTGGCTATGGGTTCTATAGCAGCTGCTATGGTGATCCCTACACCATTGGCCACGTGCATAAAAATTCTGGCCAACAATCCATTCCATCAAAGAATTAATAAACCTCTTTTTTTTTCTTTTTTCTCTCAGTGGGAAGGTGTTCAGAGTCTCCATGATCTCTGCCCCACAGATCAACGCATGATGAACCCATGTCCTGTCTACGAGGAGTCCACCAAAACTGTGTTCTTGTTCTTCAACTCTATTCCTAAAGGTATGGAGGAGAAGTCCATGAGGAAATGGGGAAACTCCTCCAAACTCTGCTACTCCACCAGCAAAGATTGCGGAAAAACCTGGAGCCCCGTCACCGATATCACAGATGTGCTGAACAGTGTTCATTGCATGGCCACCTTCTACTTGTCTCCTGGGCATGGAATCCAGACACACTCTGGAGCCCTGGTGATCCCTGCCTATGTCTTCACCGCCAAATGCTGGTGCATACAATGGTGCTGCACCAAACCTCACTCACTCTATCTCTATAGCGAGAACCAGGGGGCCAGCTGGAAACTCTCTGAACTGATCGAAAAACTGGAATGTGGTGAAAGTCAGGTGGCCGAAATCATCTGCGAGGACAACCGCAGGATGCTCTACTGCAATGCTCGAACCACCTCCAGTTACAGGGTGGAGGCACTAATGTTGAGTGTTGGGGGTGAATTTAAGATGGCTGACAAAAGTCGAAAGCTGAAGGAAACCGCGAATGGAGGCTGCGGAGGGAGTGTCCTAAGTGTCCCAGGAATTGGCCAATCAGATGAAGGCAGTGACTGGCTTGTCTTCTCTCATCCAGCTAAAAAAGAACGCAAGGATCTCAGCATCTTCTTGAATAAAACTCCTTTGATGTCGGAGACATGGTCCAAGCCGTGGGTGATTCACGAAGGCCCTGCTGGTTATTCGGACCTTGCTTACTGCCACGAGGACCACACCTTTGCTGTTTTGTATGAGAGCGGCACTCAGAGTCCTTATGAGGAAATCAACTTCTGTCTCCTCACCGTGGAAGACGTTTTGGAGAACATCAATAAGAAAAAAAGCTTCTTTGCTCGATTTAAGAAATAACCAGAATAGCAAAGAAAAAAGTCCACTCAATCTTATTAATGACTGAACAGATTGAACAGGACTGGATGGAAGACATCTTAGTTCGTTGAAGATTTCCCTAAAGTAATGAGTGAGAGGTTAAAGTTCTCTTTCTCAAGTCATGGCCCCAAGTGTCAATGGGCCTGATTTACTAAATTTGAAAGTGTGAAAGGCTTTAGTTACACAGGTTGAAAAGAGTTGTGTTCATTAAATGTAATATTTAAATCGTCTATGTACAGTATCTTAACCCTGGTACACACCTTCAAGTTTGATTGGCCAATCACTGACCATCAATTTTACCACCTCAATGCTTTTGAACAGTATGATATGAACAGATTGTGTAGATAAATTGGCCAATCATAGTTGAAAGCTTGTACTAGATTTTTGGGTGCATACACACATCCAATTTTGATTGGTAAATCATTGGCCAATTTTACCATTCCCATGAAGTATGAAAGCTTACCTACACAAAATTGGCTATGTGTACGCACCCTAAATCCACAGGAAGGAAAATCAAAGTCAAATCAATTCAAAGAAAGCTTTATTGGCATGACCAAGATTCATACAGGTATTGCCAAAGCAAGGGGAAAAGGGGAACATGGAAGGGGGTGGGGTAGGGGAACAATGGCTAAGCAGTCTCTGGACATTTTTAGGTTTACAGTTCCGTAATGCTCCTCTCAGTCTGTGGCATGCTGTGACCGCGATTGTCACTGTGGATTCCTCTTCTCCAAGTAAGATATATGTTTTTCTCTCATCTTCTAATGTGAGAAAGTCTGGGAATAGTTCCATCAATTTCTTAAAGTAGGTGTCCCTGGTTGCAGTATATTTGGGGCAGTGCAGCAGGAAGTGGCTTTCATCCTCAAGGGTCTTCTGCTCACAGTGTTGGCATAGTCTCTCCTCCCTGGGTTTGTATGTCTGTCTGTGTCTCCCAGACTCTATTTCGAGGTTGTGGGCACTCAATCTGTAGACACTCAGGATTTTCCTCTCTTGAGAATTTTGCAGCTTTTCCAGGTATGGGGCCATTTTATATTCTCTTTGTAGAGACTGGTATATGGTTAGCTTTTGTGTCTGTTTTATTTCACTCCTCCATTTTTCCACATAGTCCTCTTTGCTCTTAGCTGTGGTGTGTTTTATCTGGACTCTTGTTATGACCTGTGGACCGGGGTTGGTGGGAGTATAGAGCTGACCACTACTTTCAGTGCGCATGGCTTTCCTTGGTCTTCATTGTGCAATATGGCTTTGTAGTGGGGTTAGTCAGGACTGCTCTCTGTAGGTGGGCCCAAAAGGACAACACTCTTCTGTATCTCACGCAGTAATCTAGCCAGCTAAGCTCGGCAGATATTGTTTGAGGTACTTCGAGGGACATGGAGAAGGGGTTTGTAGAATTCCAGGTGGAATATTTCTGTTAGGCTGGATTCCCACTTTGATTGATCTGGATAAGTGGTGGGGTCCCATACTTCACTTACATACAGTAGGATTGGGGTGATGACACTTCAAATACTTTTTGTCAGACCCTTACTGGTGGTTTGAGGTAGTACAGTTCTTTCCTGATGGCATAGAATGTTCAGCATGCTTTGGCTTTTAGAGCCTCTATGGCTGACGTAAGGCTTGATTTCCAGACCAAGGTAGGTATATTTATCAGTTCTGAAATCCATAGGGGTAAACATTATCTACATGACTGGATCGCTGTTTCTCCTGCCTACATCAAGTATTGGTAGCTGTGAATGCCCTTCAATGCAAGGAACACATGCGTTCACCTTTTAAATGTCCTATGGTGAAATATTACACTTCAGAACCACCCTTACTGCAAAAAGTGGTAAAAACTCCTTTCATCTAACTTGTTTTGCCCTTTGCACAGACCTAGGGATATGTGGCTCATTTGCCTAGATTTTATATTGTCCTTGGGTGTAACATGTTAACTACATAATTTGTAAGTTTCCTGTGCTAAATACTGTAAGCCCAGTTTTTCTTTCATTTCTTTGTAGGTGGGACCCTCCACCCCTTCAATTAATTTAGTAGCCTACTTTTTTACTCTTTCCAAATGTGTTCCCTGTAACGTGGTGTCCAGAGAAAACAAATCTTAGGTGCCCTTAGGTGCCCTCAGTTCACTTGTGTAGCTGGCAAGAAACAGAGATGTACTCTACAGACTCTACAGACCATGGGCCCATTTGTAAATAACTTTCTCTCTTCGGAGATAATTTTTTTTATCCTCTATATAGAATAACTTTTCATCACTCTGCAATTGAAAAAGTATCAAAAGTAGGTGTAAAGTACTATCAAAACTATTTCAAGTATTTTCTTGCTTTTTGGTGATTTAGAAGGCATTTTATTGACAAGTTTACAAATATAACTTATTAGAAAACTCAGGAGAAAAAGTTAATTGCATACGGGCCGATGTGTCCATAAATGTCATCATGTTCTCCCGTCACCTTTTATGTAGAGTGTTTGGCAACAGGTGGGCACTATATGGAGATGTTATGGCCAGAACCTGAAGTCTGGCCACTTTGGGTTCTGGCCGGTCAAAACTTCAGTGGCCGTCTCGCTGCGGACAATGTGCAAAATGAATGAATTCCTGATGGCTCAGTTCTTCTCCCCGGTTCTGGCTCGTCCCACACGCAGTGCAGCCAAAGTCGTTTGTCGCAGGCAGGAAAGCAGGGATTCCTGCCGTTCGTTCCTGTAGAACGGGGTCTGCTTCCCCAACCGCGATAAACGACTCTGGCTGCACTGCGTGTGTCCTCGGCTGCCAGAAGCCAATAGGAGGGGGAGGAGCCAGGGGACAGGAAAGGTGGACTAGCCGCCAGGAATTCATTAATTTCGCACACTGGCCACAGCGAGACGGCCACTTCTAGTTTTGACCGGTCAGAACCCGAAGAGTGACCACACTTCAGGTTCTGGCCGAAACATATACACAAAATTATTATACTAACAGTGAGAACTCCTATTTAAAGAGGCCCTGTAGTGACATATATAAAGAAAGCAGCAACTTATTCAGGATACTCTTACGTTAAATATCCTGGTTTCAGCATCAGAAACACTTCCTATAGCTATATATTGATGTATATATGTATATTTAGCCCAGCCCTTCCACTGAGGCCTAGCCTAGGCTATTTATTATGCGGAATTCTCCAGTACCAGAGCATTCTGGAACACCAGAGATTTTTTTTTTACTTCTGGCTTTAGAACTCGCAGTAATAGTCTACATTTGATGATTTTGGAAACCCAAAATTTAATGTTAAATCTCAACCCTCAGGTTCTGATTGGACCGCTTTTTGATAGAACACGATTGGACCGCTGTTTAATAGAACACGAGTGGACCGCTGTTTAATAGATCATATGGACAACTACACAAGTCTACCAATAGGTCAATTCAGGATTCACTTTTGCTGTGGTCACCTGAAAGAATAGTTTACCACTCCTGGACCTCTAATACCAACTGCTGGAAGATCACACAAAACAGGGATGGGCTCAACCACGTCTCATGGATGATGTGGACTCCCGCAAACTTCTGTCGAGTGCAACCAGAGCAACTCATGCTGGGCAGCAGATCGCTAATAACGCCAACAAGAGTTATAACAGAGGGAATGAATTTTAAAAAGTAACTGAAAAAAATGTGCACTTGCAAATACAATGAGAAACATGCATCCAACATGTTTATATTTTTAGTATGGTAACGCTAATGGACAACAATAAAGTAATGGACATCAGTATGGTAATGGCCATCAGAACAGAAATGGCCTACACCTTGGGAACAGACTTGAGCATGGAAATGGCCAACAGTATGGTAATTGAGATTAGAATAGTAAGAGACATCAGTAAGTTAATGGTCAACAGTATATAAATGGACATCAGTATGTTAATGGACTACGCTATGGTAACTGACAGGAGCACAGTAATAGCCACACTGGTAATCGTCATTAGTATGCTAATGACCAACCATAAGATAATGGCTATGAGTATGGTAATGGATTTCAGTATGGTAATATCTACCAGTATGGTAATGGATATTGGTATAGTAATGACATCAGTGCTGGCAGTGGTTTACAGTATGGTAATGCCAAACAGTATAGTAACTAATAAAAGTGTGGTAATGCCCAACAGTATAGTAATGACATCAGTAAAGCAATGGCCAACAGTGTAGAAATTGCTACCAGAATGGTAATTCCCAACATTATGGTAATAGCTACCGGTATGGTAATCACTAATGGTATGGTAATCTCTACCAGTATGGTAATGCCCAACAGTATGGTATTCGGTACTGGCATGGTAATGCCCGTCAGTAAGGCAATGGACAACAGTATGGTAACCACTACCAGTATGGTAATGATATCAGTATAGCAATGGCCAACAGTATGGTAACTGCCAAGAATATGGTAGTAGACAATAGTATGGTAACCACTACCAGTATGGTAATGGACAACAGTATGTTAATGATCATCAGTATGGTAATGGACAACAGTATGTTGTTTTACTCAGCTGTGAATGGAAAGTACTGAGAACAGGAGCTGAGACATACATGTATGAATTCTCTCCAATATCTGATATTAAATGACTTTATTAGAATTGTACGCCTATTATTAAGGGTAAAACAAACACTGTAGTGCAAATTAATGAGCAGCTCCGCCCTATTATTTAGACACACAAACTTTCAATGATTTTCCTACTCTTGTGTTTTACGGGAGAACCCAGCATCCGTCCTCCTGCTGCTGCTATAGGCTGTGGCGTAGCAATAATAGGGGGTGCAGGGGTTATGATTACACCAGGGCCCCTGGAAGGGAGGGGCCCTTCTTCAGCCACTGTTGTAGTTATTAGCATCTCAGACAATCTCTACTCTGGACCAGTAACAACGGCATATTTTATTGGTCTGAAAAGGCTGGACATCGGTCATGTGACCACTGTTTTAGGTAAATGTGTGATTGTAAAGTGAACCCAAGGGGAGAGTGATCTGGAGGCTGCCATATTTATTTCCTTTTAAACAATACTAGTTGCCTGGCAGCCCTGCTGGTCTATTTGGCTGCAGTAGTATCTGAATAACACCAGAAACAAGCATGCAGCTAATCTTGTCAGATCTGACAATATTGTCAGAAACCCCCGACCTGCTGCATGCTTGTTCAGGGCCTATGGTTGAAAGTATTAGAGGCAGAGGACCGGCAGGACAGCCAGGCAACTGGTATTGTTTAAAAGGAAATAAATATGGAAGCCTCCATATCATTCTCATCTCGGGGTGAGCACACCGATCGCCGCCGCCCTGCGCCGGTTCACCGCTATCCGCCGCCCCCCCCCAGACCCCTTGCGCTGTCTGGCCTATCAGAGCCAGGCAGCGCTGAGGGGTGGATCGTGACGTCATCCCGCCCCGTCACCATGGCGACGGGGGAAGCCCTCCAGGAAATCCCGTTCTTTGAACGGGATTTCCTGATCGCCGGAGCCGATCGAAGAGGGTAGGGGGATGCCGCTGCACAGCGGCTATCATGTAGCGTTGCTTGCTACATGATTTAAAAAAAAAATTACAAAAAACGACTGCGCTTGCCCCTGGCGGTTTTTAATAGACCGCCAGGACGGTTAAAAGGGAACTGAAGTATGAGGTATACGAAGGCTGCCATATTTATTTCCTTTTAATCAATACCAGTTGCCTGGCAGCCCTGCTGGTCTATTTATCTGCAGTAGTATCTGAATAACACCAGAAACAAGCAATGCAGCTAGTCTTGTCAGATCTGACTTTAAAGTCTGAAACACCTGATCTGCTGCATGCTTGTTCAGGGGCTATGGCTAATAGTATTAGAGGCAGAGGATCAGCAGGGCTGCCAGGCAACTGGTATTGCTTAAAAGGAAATAAACATGGCAGTCTCCATATACCTCTATCTTCAGTTGTCCTTTAAACAAATTAATTGTGACCCAAAACCAGCAAAACAAATCTTGTATGGGAGAGTCTTGGGTAGTATGTCTCCAGTGCACCAGGATCAGGTATGTACGGCGTAATGAAAAGCAAAATTGTCTAAGAATGTGCTGGGGGAAAAGGGGGGGGGGGGGTAAGGATGGTGTTTAAGCAGGGGTTACAATAATCATTGTCCCGTGTGTTCGCTATCAAGGGGTTCCAGCCATACAGTGGTGGATTATAGGGTTTGACAGCACTTTTCCACTCCAATGAATCATTTATCTGCAAGAAAATTTCCCAAACATAGTGCATTGCTGTTATACACTGCAGTCACAGCACGCCACCAGTGCATTGCTGTTATACGCTGTAGTCACAGCACGCCACCAGTGCATTGCTGTTATACACTGCAGACACAGCACGCCACCAGTGCATTGCTGTTATACACCGCAGTCACAGCACGCCACCAGTGCATTGCTGTTATACGCCGCAGTCACAGCACGCCACCAGTGCATCGCTGTTATACACTGCAGTCACAGCACGCTACCAGTGCATCGCTGTTATACACTGCAGTCACAGCACGCCACCAGTGCATCGCTGTTATACGCCGCAGTCACAGCACGCCACCAGTGCATCGCTGTTATACGCTGCAGTCACAGCACGCCACCAGTGCATCGCTGTTATACGCTGCAGTCACAGCACGCCACCAGTGCATCGCTGTTATACACTGCAGTCACAGCACACCACCAGTGCATCGCTGTTATACACTGCAGTCACAGCACGCCACCAGTGCATTGCTGTTATACACTGCAGTCACAGCACGCCACCAGTGCATTGCTGTTATACGCTGCAGTCACAGCACGCCACCAGTGCATCGCAGTTATACGCCGCAGTCACAGCACGCCACCAGTGCATCGCTTTTATACGCTGCAGTCACAGCACGCCACCAGTGCATCGCTATTATACGCTGCAGTCACAGCACGCCACCAGTGCATTGCTGTTATACACCGCAGTCACAGCACGCCACCAGCGCATTGCTGTTATACGCCGCAGTCACAGCACGCCACCAGTGCATTGCTGTTATACAATGCAGTCACAGCACGCCACCAGTGCATCACTGTTATACACCGCAGTCACAGCACACCACCAGTGCATTGCTGTTATACACTGCAGTCACAGCACGCCACCAGTGCACTGCTGTTTTACACTGTAGTCACAGCACGCCACCAGTGCATTGCTGTTATATGCCGCAGTCACAGCACGCCACCAGCGCATTGCTGTTATACGCAGCAGTCACAGCACGCCACCAGTGCATTGCTGTTATACAATGCAGTCACAGCACGCCACCAGTGCATCACTGTTATACACTGCAGTCACAGCACGCCACCAGTGCATCACTGTTATACACCGCAGTCACAGCACGCCACCAGTGCATTGCTGTTATGCGCCGCAGTCACAGCACGCCACCAGTGCATTGCTGTTATACACTGCAGTCACAGCACGCCACCACAGCACGCCACCAGTGCATTGCTGTTATACGCCGCAGTCACAGCACGCCACCAGTGCATCGCTGTTATACACTGCAGTCACAGCACGCCACCGGGTGCATCGCTGTTATACACTGCAGTCACAGCACGCCACCAGTGCATCGCTGTTATACGCTGCAGTCACAGCACGCCACCAGTGCATTGCTGTTATACACTGCAGTCACAGCACGCTACCAGTGCATTGCTGTTATACACCGCAGTCACAGCACGCCACCAGTGCATCGCTGTTATACGCTGCAGTCACAGCACGCCACCAGTGCATCGCTTTTATACGCTGCAGTCACAGCACGCCACCAGTGCATCGCTATTATACGCTGCAGTCACAGCACGCCACCAGTGCATTGCTGTTATACGCTGCAGTCACAGCATGCCACCAGTGCATCGCTGTTATACACCGCAGTCACAGCACGCCACCAGTGCATCGCTGTTATACACCGCAGTCACAGCACGCCACCAGTGCATTGCTGTTATACACTGCAGTCACAGCACGCCACCAGTGCATTGCTGTTATACACTGCAGTCACAGCACGCCACCAGTGCATTGCTGTTATATGCCGCAGTCACAGCACGCCACCAGCGCATTGCTGTTATACGCCGCAGTCACAGCACGCCACCAGTGCATTGCTGTTATACACTGCAGTCCCAGCACGCCACCAGTGCATCGCTGTTATACACCGCAGTCACAGCACACCACCAGTGCATTGCTGTTATACACTGCAGTCACAGCACTCCACCAGTGCATTGCTGTTATACACCGCAGTCACAGCACGCCACCAGTGCATCGCTGTTATACGCTGCAGTCACAGCACGCCACCAGTGCATCGCTTTTATACGCTGCAGTCACAGCACGCCACCAGTGCATCGCTATTATACGCTGCAGTCACAGCACGCCACCAGTGCATCGCTGTTATACACTGCAGTCACAGCACGCCACCAGTGCATCGCTGTTATACACCGCAGTCACAGCACGCCACCAGTGCATTGCTGTTATACACTGCAGTCACAGCACGCCACCAGTGCATTGCTGTTATACACTGCAGTCACAGCACGCCACCAGTGCATTGCTGTTATACACTGCAGTCACAGCACGCCACCAGTGCATTGCTGTTATACGCCGCAGTCACAGCACGCCACCAGTGCATTGCTGTTATACACTGCAGTCACAGCACTCCACCAGTGCATTGCTGTTATACACCGCAGTCACAGCACGCCACCAGTGCATCGCTGTTATACGCTGCAGTCACAGCACGCCACCAGTGCATCGCTTTTATACGCTGCAGTCACAGCACGCCACCAGTGCATCGCTATTATACGCTGCAGTCACAGCACGCCACCAGTGCATTGCTGTTATACGCTGCAGTCACAGCACGCCACCAGTGCATCGCTGTTATACACTGCAGTCACAGCACGCCACCAGTGCATCGCTGTTATACACCGCAGTCACAGCACGCCACCAGTGCATTGCTGTTATACACTGCAGTCACAGCACGCCACCAGTGCATTGCTGTTATACACTGCAGTCACAGCACGCCACCAGTGCATTGCTGTTATACACTGCAGTCACAGCACGCCACCAGTGCATTGCTGTTATACACTGCAGTCACAGCACGCCACCACAGCACGCCACCAGTGCATTGCTGTTATACGCCGCAGTCACAGCACGCCACCAGTGCATTGCTGTTATACACTGCAGTCACAGCACGCCACCACAGCACGCCACCAGTGCATTGCTGTTATACGCCGCAGTCACAGCACGCCACCAGTGCATCGCTGTTATACACTGCAGTCACAGCACGCCACCGGGTGCATCGCTGTTATACACTGCAGTCACAGCACGCCACCAGTGCATCGCTGTTATACGCTGCAGTCACAGCACGCCACCAGTGCATCGCTGTTATACACTGCAGTCACAGCACGCCACCAGTGCATCGCTGTTATACACTGCAGTCACAGCACGCCACCAGTGCATCGCTGTTATACACTGCAGTCACAGCACGCCACCAGTGCATTGCTGTTATACGCTGCAGTCACAGCACGCCACCAGTGCATCGCTGTTATACACTGCAGTCACAGCACGCCACCAGTGCATTGCTGTTATACACTGCAGTCACAGCACGCCGCCAGTGCATTGCTGTTATACGCTGCAGTCACAGCACGCCGCCAGTGCACTCCACCAGTGCATTGCTGTTATACACTGCAGTCACAGCACGCCACCAGTGCATTGCTGTTATACACTGCAGTCACAGCACACCACCAGTGCATCGCTATTATACGCTGCGGTCACTGCACGCCACCAGTGCATCGCTGTTATACACTGCAGTCACAGCACGCCACCAGTGCATTGCTGTTATACACTGCAGTCACAGCACGCCACCAGTGCATTGCTGTTATACACCGCAGTCACAGCACGCCACCAGTGCATTGCTGTTATACACCGCAGTCACAGCACGCCACCAGTGCATCTCTGTTATACACCGCAGTCACAGCACGCCACCAGTGCATCGCTGTTCTACACCGCAGTCACAGCACGTCACCTGTGCATCGCTGTTATACACTGCAGTCACAGCACGCCACCAGTGCATCGCTGTTATACACTGCAGTCACAGCACGCCACCAGTGCATCGCTGTTATACACTGCAGTCACAGCACACCACCAGTGCATCGCTGTTATACACCGCAGTCACAGCACGCCACCAGTGCATTGCTGTTATACACCGCAGTCACAGCACGCCACCAGTGCATTGCTGTTATACACCGCAGTCACAGCACGCCACCAGTGCATTGCTGTTATACGCCGCAGTCACAGCACGCCACCAGTGCATTGCTGTTATACGCCGCAGTCACAGCACGCCACCAGTGCATCGCTGTTATACGCTGCAGTCACAGCACGCCACCAGTGCATCGCTGTTATACACCGCAGTCACAGCACGCCACCAGTGCATCGCTGTTATACACCGCAGTCACAGCACGCCACCAGTGCATCGCTGTTATACACCGCAGTCACAGCACGCCACCAGTGCATCGCTGTTATACACCGCAGTCACAGCACGCCACCAGTGCATTGCTGTTATACACCGCAGTCACAGCACGCCACCAGTGCATTGCTGTTATACACTGCAGTCACAGCACGCCACCAGTGCATCGCTGTTATACACCGCAGTCACAGCACGCCACCAGTGCATTGCTGTTATACACTGCAGTCACAGCACGCCACCAGTGCATTGCTTTTATACACTGCAGTCACAGCACGCCACCAGTGCACTGCTGTTATACGCTGCAGTCACAGCACGCCACCAGTGCACTGCTGTTATACGCTGCAGTCACAGCACGCCACCAGTGCATTGCTGTTTTACGCTGCAGTCACAGCACGCCACCAGTGCATTGCTGTTATACACCGCAGTCACAGCACACCACCAGTGCATTGCTGTTCTACACCGCAGTCACAGCACGCCACAAGTGCATCGCTGTTATACACCGCAGTCACAGCACGCCACCAGTGCATCGCTGTTATACACTGCAGTCACAGCACGCCACCAGTGCATTGCTGTTATACACTGCAGTCACAGCACGCCACCAGTGCATTGCTGTTATACACTGCAGTCACAGCACGCCACCAGTGCATTGCTGTTATACACTGCAGTCACAGCACGCCACCAGTGCATCGCTGTTATACACCGCAGTCACAGCACGCCACCAGTGCATTGCTGTTATACGCTGCAGTCACAGCACGCCACCAGTGCATTGCTGTTATACGCCGCAGTCACAGCACGCCACCAGTGCATCGCTGTTATACGCTGCAGTCACAGCACGCCACCAGTGCATTGCTGTTATACGCCGCAGTCACAGCACGCCACCAGTGCATTGCTGTTATACACTGCAGTCACAGCACGCCACCAGTGCATTGCTGTTATACGCCGCAGTCACAGCACGCCACCAGTGCATCGCTGTTATACGCTGCAGTCACAGCACGCCACCAGTGCATCGCTGTTATACGCTGCAGTCACAGCACGCCACCAGTGCATCGCTGTTATACACTGCAGTCACAGCACACCACCAGTGCATCGCTGTTATACGCTGCAGTCACAGCACGCCACCAGTGCATTGCTGTTATACACTGCAGTCACAGCACGCCACCAATGCACTGCTGTTATACGCCGCAGTCACAGCACGCCACCAGTGCATCGCTGTTATACGCTGCAGTCACAGCACGCCACCAGTGCATCGCTGTTATACACCGCAGTCACAGCACGCCACCAGTGCATCGCTGTTATACGCTGCAGTCACAGCACGCCACCAGTGCATTGCTGTTATACGCCGCAGTCACAGCACGCCACCAGTGCATCGCTGTTATACGCTGCAGTCACAGCACGCCACCAGTGCATTGCTGTTATACGCCGCAGTCACAGCACGCCACCAGTGCATTGCTGTTATACGCCGCAGTCACAGCACGCCACCAGTGCATCGCTGTTATACGCTGCAGTCACAGCACGCCACCAGTGCATCGCTGTTATACGCTGCAGTCACAGCACGCCACCAGTGCATCGCTGTTATACACTGCAGTCACAGCACACCACCAGTGCATCGCTGTTATACGCTGCAGTCACAGCACGCCACCAGTGCATCGCTGTTATACACTGCAGTCACAGCACACCACCAGTGCATCGCTGTTATACACTGCAGTCACAGCACACCACCAGTGCATCGCTGTTATACACTGCAGTCACAGCACACCACCAGTGCATCGCTGTTATACACTGCAGTCACAGCACGCCACCAGTGCATCGCTGTTATACACTGCAGTCACAGCACGCCACCAGTGCATTGCTGTTATACACTGCAGTCACAGCACGCCACCAATGCACTGCTGTTATACGCCGCAGTCACAGCACGCCACCAGTGCATTGCTGTTATACACTGCAGTCACAGCACGCCACCAATGCACTGCTGTTATACGCCGCAGTCACAGCACGCCACCAGTGCATTGCTGTTATACACTGCAGTCACAGCACGCCACCAATGCACTGCTGTTATACGCCGCAGTCACAGCACGCCACCAGTGCATCGCTGTTATACACTGCAGTCACAGCACGCCACCAGTGCATCGCTGTTATACACTGCAGTCACAGCACGCCACCAGTGCATTGCTGTTATACGCCGCAGTCACAGCACGCCACCAGTGCATTGCTGTTATACGCCGCAGTCACAGCACGCCACCAGTGCATTGCTGTTATACACTGCAGTCACAGCACGCCACCAATGCACTGCTGTTATACGCCGCAGTCACAGCACGCCACCAGTGAAAAGTGTTCCACACATGTTCACACAGTGCCTTCCATGCTTTTATCCCTCTTCAATTTATCAGCTCACCAGATGTCATCCACCTGGGTGGGTCTAGCGTTTTTCTCATTAAACACAGGCTAGTTGCCAATCCAGGGGAACATACAGCTCTTTATTCCAGATTCCACATCTGTTGATAGTGCCCAGATACGAACAAGGACGGCTGCGTCGATCTTCAGGATTATGCCGACTATATTTTTCTGGAACGGCTGTTGTCCTACCTCTTTCCTCCAGAGATTCATTGGAATGGAAGAGAGCTGTCAACCCCCTATAATTCAGCCCCTAGAAGTCCCTTGAATCCCTCTCCCCAGCTCTGGTCCTTCCCAGGTGTCCCGCTAGCCACCTGTATTGCTGAACCATCCGCGGGTCGGTGCTTCTGCCCATGCACTTGCACAGTATGCTCCCGACGATGTTCACGTGGAGACGCTCACACGTGACCAGGGGCGTAACAATAGACCCTGCAAGGGATGCCTCCGCAGGGGGGCCCAGACGTTGTAGACTTTCCCTTTTTCACTCTGAAAGGATTCCTAGATTCTTATCACACAGGCTAATGACCTCATGGCCTCTAATTACTTTTACAACACAGCAGAGTGGAGATTGATATCTGACTGTTGCTGCCTCATTGAGAGCTTGTTGTCTCATACTGAGTCCAAGATCCCTAACAGTATCAATCAGTGACATTCTGAATGTTTTACCAAAGTTACAGTGAATACTATATCTTATGTTCAGCATGTCATTGTTGTCCCTCCATATAGCATGTGCTCTCATTTGGTAAAATAATACAGCTGCGTGTGTAGGTATGTACTGGGAGCAGAGCTGCAACAAGGGACTTGTCAGCTGCAGGGGCTGGAGGAAGCCCCGGGTAAGTAGATCTGGGGGTAGCATAGATTGCCTAAGTGTTTTTATCTGCATGGGGAAAACACATTGGTCCTCAGTTTTCCTGTGCAGAAAGCGAGGGGGCCCATCCAAAGTTTTGCAGGGGGGGCCCAGTGATGTCCAGTTATGCCCCTGCACGTGACCATGCATGTGCAGAAGCACCGACCTGACGATGGGTTGGCAATATAGACGGGACCCCTGGGAGGACCGGAGCTGCAGGCTGGGACCCAAAGGACTTCTAAGGGCTGAAAGAAGTGCCAGGTAAGTAAAGAGAGATTTATTGCTTCACCTCGGGAGTCCATTAAGATGAAAACAACCCATTGGCTGAAGTTTTTAAGAACCAATTACAAACAACAATGGGCTTCTGGTAGTCCGTTTGGTGCAATAGAAGCTGCAGTCTCTCTTCTGTGGTTGGAGACCCCCGTGAAACAGAACGTCCACATTTAAAAATAAGAACGTGAGACTTTATCGTTTCCGTATAGTTCCTGCATTTGTTTCAGCAGGAACCCTATAAAATAAATACAGCCTATATTAATAGGTGTAGGTATTAGCGATACTTCCTGCATACCAGCAGCAGCGTGGAAATGGGGGCATGTTCACTTCTTGTATATAATCCACGGAAACTCTAGGGGACCCCCTGACCCGACGCGGGTGACTTCCTCCCCTGGAAAGGAGCCAATCTTCCACAGCCTGCTGCGACCTGATTTAGCTTCTGTTTGGGATATGGGTTTCCTGAGGGGGGAATGGATGGTGAATTAAGCAGATTTGAGGTCTGTTATCAAAGAAAGCCTGAAAACTAGTGTGAAAACTGTCAGCTGCTTGGCGTGCATACGTGGCATGTGGCCATGGGTGGGCTTCGGACAGCAGTTGTGATGGGCATGTGTGGCAGGGGGGGTTGTCATGAGCGTGCATGCCAGTTCCCTATTAAAAGAGACTCGAGACTAGTACTGGAAATAAATAGCCTGGTCAGATACACTTGGATTCCTGCTGAGCCAGAGTTTGTAGTCAGAACTTGGTGATAACAGAACAAGTATATGGAATCAGCATGTGTTGTGTCTCCAGTTCAAAGCTGGGGTTAGATTGGAAGATTTGTATTTTGAACAACAGCTAACAAATCTGCAGAAATTGTGTGAGGTCAGCATGGAAAAGAATCTAAAAGGAATGTTTCCAGCATCTTGTGGATGATTCAGTGCCACAAGGAACTGAGTCTGTTCTGAGGTCAAGGGGAGGCCCTACCCAGAGCAGAGGAAACATTAGCGTACACGGGGCCTAGAGCCATAAGGTTAACCCATATACCGTGACTAGTACCCCAGTATAGGTGCCCCCGTATAGGTAGCCAAGTATTGTTTACCCCAGTATAGGTAGCCAGCTATAGGTGCCCCAGTAAAGGTAGCCAAACATAGGTTTGGCTATAGGTTTGCTGGTATTTTAAAAAGGCATTTTATTGACGTGTGAAACATTTCGCCCAGGAGAAAACTCAGTAGAAAAAGGTAATTGCATATGGGCCCTTATTCTAAAAATGCACTCGCACTTTCAACTTTTTGTAAGGACACAGAGTCTTTCTGCCAGCGGGTCCTACCCAGCACAGTCTCCTGATCTGACCACTCGGGCCACCGTTCCTCCGGCTCTCCTGGCATACTATACACGTGGGTCTTCAGCTTCCATGTTGCCAAAGGCTCCTGTTCACCTTCTCTGATCTCATGATTGGTGCAGCCTCTTAAACTTTTCTCTGCCTTTTCAGAATCATTTATTTCATCAAGTACAAAGGAGTTGTATCCTGAATCACTTTTGGCTCCTACAGGTTCTGGGGGTGAGGGGGGGCTTGGATGAGGGGGGGGGGGGATGTAAGAAAGCCAAGAGCCGAGGATGCCATATTTCAGCGCCAAAAGTCACAATCGCCAACCATCTGTTTTCCCTAGGAAGACATCGAATGGGAAGGACGACAGAGGGAGGCGAAGGTTCAGCAGTGATGGCCCAGTTCTTTGTGGAAGAAAGCGATATTAGCGATATTTTAGCCAAGCTACATATATTCCCTTGCACTTTAACCATTTTGTTGGGCCTTTTCTTCCACGCTGAGCATCCATCTTCCAGCACGGAAAAACAATGCACCAAGCATTGTATAAACACTCGGTCTTGTGTCATGCAGGGATGGGGAGCTTGGCCGCCATCAGGAAGGTCACACTTTTCCGAAATCCCACATCCATCCATAAACTGGCCAAACATAAAGCTATATAAACAGAGCTGACATCTCAGGTACAGGAAGCAAATCCCGAAATATGCTGGTTGTGCGAAGGAAACGTCTGCTTTATTTTTCTTTATGAGATGTGACCCCGCCGCCCTGACACGGGCCACACACAGCAGCCATCACCGTACATGCCTGGGAACATCACTGACACGGGCCGCACACAGCAGCCATCACCGTACACGCCTGGGAACATCACTGACACGGGCCACACATAGCAGCCATCACCATACACGCCTGGGAACATGTCACTGACACGGGCCACACACAGCAGCCATCACCGTACACGCCTGGGAACATATCACTGACACAGGCTACACACAGCAGCCATCACCGTACATGCCTGGGAACATCACTGACACGGGCCGCACACAGCAGCCATCACCGTACACGCCTGGGAACATCACTGACACGGGCCACACATAGCAGCCATCACCATACACGCCTGGGAACATGTCACTGACACGGGCCACACACAGCAGCCATCACCGTACACGCCTGGGAACATATCACTGACACAGGCTACACACAGCAGCCATCACCGTACATGCCTGGGAACATCACTGACACGGGCCGCACACAGCAGCCATCACCGTACACGCCTGGGAACATCACTGACACGGGCCACACATAGCAGCCATCACCATACACGCCTGGGAACATGTCACTGACACGGGTCACACACAGCAGCCATCACCATACACGCCTGGGAACATATCACTGACACAGGCTACACACAGCAGCCATCACCGTACATGCCTGGGAACATCACTGACACGGGCCGCACACAGCAGCCATCACCGTACACGCCTGGGAACATCACTGACACGGGCCACACATAGCAGCCATCACCATACACGCCTGGGAACATGTCACTGACACGGGCCACACACAGCAGCCATCACCATACACGCCTGGGAACATATCACTGACACAGGCTACACACAGCAGCCATCACCGTACATGCCTGGGAACATCACTGACACGGGCCGCACACAGCAGCCATCACCATACACGCCTGGGAACATCACTGACGTGGGCCACACACAGCAGCCATTACAGTACATGCCTGGGAACATCACTGACACAGGCTACACACAGCAGCCATCACCGTACACGCCTGGGAACATGTCACTGACACAGGCCACACACAGCAGCCATCACCATACACGCCTGGGAACATGTCACTGACACGGGCCACACACAGCAGCCATCACCATACATGCCTGGGAACATGTCACTGACACAAGTTACACACAGCAGCCATCACCATACACGCCTGGGAACATCACTGACACGGGCCGCACACAGCAGCCATCACCATACACGCCTGGGAACATGTCACTGACACGGGCCACACATAGCAGCCATCACCATACACGCCTGGGAACATGTCACTGACACGGGCCACACACAGCAGCCATCACCATACATGCCTGGGAACATGTCACTGACACAAGCTACACACAGCAGCCATCACCATACACGCCTGGGAACATCACTGACACGGGCCGCACACAGCAGCCATCACCGTACACGCCTGGGAACATCACTGACACGGGCCACACATAGCAGCCATCACCATACACGCCTGGGAACATGTCACTGACACGGGCCACACACAGCAGCCATCACCATACACGCCTGGGAACATCACTGACGTGGGCCACACACAGCAGCCATCACCATACACGCCTGGAAACATCACTGACACGGGCCACACACAGCAGCCATTACAGTACATGCCTGGGAACATCACTGACACAGGCTACACACAGCAGCCATCACCGTACACGCCTGGGAACATGTCACTGACACGGGCCACACACAGCAGCCATCACAGTACATGCCTGGGAACATGTCACTGACACGGGCCACACATAGCAGCCATCACCATACACGCCTGGGAACATGTCACTGACACGGGCCACACACAGCAGCCATCACCATACACGCCTGGGAACATGTCACTGACACAGGCTACACACAGCAGCCATCACCATACACGCCTGGGAACATCACTGACACGGGCCGCACACAGCAGCCATCACCGTACACGCCTGGGAACATCACTGACACGGGCCACACATAGCAGCCATCACCATACACGCCTGGGAACATGTCACTGACACGGGCCACACACAGCAGCCATCACCATACACGCCTGGGAACATCACTGACGTGGGCCACACACAGCAGCCATCACCATACACGCCTGGAAACATGTCACTGACACGGGCCACACACAGCAGCCATTACAGTACATGCCTGGGAACATCACTGACACAGGCTACACACAGCAGCCATCACCATACACGCCTGGGAACATGTCACTGACACGGGCCACACACAGCAGCCATCACAGTACATGCCTGGGAACATGTCACTGACACGGGCCACACATAGCAGCCTTCACCATACACACCTGGGAACATCACTGACACAGGCCACACACAGCAGCCATCACCGTACATGCCTGGGAACATCACTGACACGGGCCGCACACAGCAGCCATCACCGTACACGCCTGGGAACATCACTGACACGGGCCGCACACAGCAGCCATCACCGTACACGCCTGGGAACACCACTGACACGGGCCACACATAGCAGCCTTCACCATACACGCCTGGGAACATGTCACTGACACGGAACACACACAGCAGCCATCACCGTACACGCCTGGGAACATCACTGACACAGGCCACACACAGCAGCCATCACCATACACGCCTGGGAACATGTCACTAACACAGGCTACACACAGCAGCCATCACCGTACACGCCTGGGAACATGTCACTGACACGGGCCACACACAGCAGCCATCACCGTACACGCCTGGGAACATGTCACTGACACGGGCCACACATAGCAGCCTTCACCATACACGCCTGGGAACATGTCACTGACACAGGTTACACACAGCAGCCATCACCGTACACGCCTGGGAACATGTCACTGACACAGGTTACACACAGCAGCCATCACCGTACATGCCTGGGAACAGATCACTGACACAGGTTACACACAGCAGCCATCACCGTACACGCCTGGGAACATGTCACTGACACAGGCCACACACAGCAGCCATCACCATACACGCCTGGGAACATCACTGACACAGGCTACACACAGCAGCCATCACCATACACGCCTGGGAACATGTCACTGACACGGGCCACACATAGCAGCCTTCACCATACACGCCTGGGAACATCACTGACACGGGCCACACACAGCAGCCATCACCATGCACGCCTGGGAACATGTCACTGACACAGTCAGTACACTGTTAAACTGTAATATCGCCCACTCGAGCCATAGGAAAACTTGGACATTACCTTGCACATTCAGTTGTAACTGACAACAGCTGATATATAACAAAGCAACTGGTATATTTCAGTTCTGACAAAATCTTGTCAGAACTGGAAGGGATCATTGTAAGAAGAAAATGGTGAGCTTCTGAGAGGAACTGACGGTGAGGTAACTATGTAATACTAATTTGCAGATACATCACGTGTTTATTGTAAATAATTTTACTCGCTTCAGGTTCCCTTTCAGGGATAAGATACTGGTCAGTCGCAAAAAAATCTTCCAGGCACAGGAACAGATTCTTCCCTCAGGCGGTAGGCATACTCAGTGCAGAACCGCACTAGAGCTGCTAGGATTGGAAAGCATTACAGCATAGAGCTGAAAATGAACACTTCTCCTCACCCTGTTCACTGCAACTAGAACTTACATACGGCCTTGACTTGTAAAATACATACCGTCTGTCTTTGTATCGTTTTGCACGTGTCCGTTAAGCTACTGTCAAGTCAAATCTCCATAACGTAAGTGCAGACTTATTTGACCAAATAAAATGGACTCTGATTCTGAAAGGTTACCTTTATATGAAAAGAGGTTTCTGCAATTAAAAATGCAGTTTTAACACATTCCTCCACGTACATTTTCTAATATAGTCGCATTTCATAGAAATACAATATTATTAAAAAAAAAAAGGGAATTAAAATTACACTGCAAAAAGGTTTCACTCTTTGCAATATACAAATGTAAAGCCTGCAAGCCATCTGCTGCGGCCACGTAAACAGACGTCAGTCTCCTCCCAGCACCCCCCCCCCCCCCTGGTCAGGGTCAACAGACAGCATTAAGGACTTGGTATTTAAAGCTAATGGGCACCCGATATAAAAAAAAAAAAAGTCAGATACTCACCTAAGGAGAGGGAAGGCTTGGTCCTAATGAGCCTTCCCTCTCCTCTCCCGGTGCCCGGTCCCACGCAGGTTCCCCCGTAGCAGTATTCGACCGTTTCGGTCAAATACTGGCACTTCCGGCGCCGTAGGGAGGTTCGGAAGACTTCGGGAGCACTCGGGCTCCCAAAGACGGGCCGCTCCATACTACGCAAGCGCCGTCATAGACTCACTCGCGCGTGTCTATAACATACTCGCGCGTGCAGTATGGAGCCGCCAGGCCTTCGGGAGCCGAGTGCTCCCGAAGACTTCCGAAGTCCCTGCAGCGGCGGATTTGACCGGAGGATCCACTGGGCATCGGGAGAGGAGAGCGATGGCTCATTAGGACTCAGAGCCTTCCCTCTCCTTAGGTGAGTATCTGACTTTTTTTTGACATGGGGTTACATTAGCTTTAAAAATGTTCTGTGAACTGAAATTATGTGAACAGATGCGAACAGATCCTATGAAAAGCAATAGGCTCTGTACACATCAGTCTGTTCCCTCCATTTCGACAAAACAGACTGCAAGATTGTGCAGTGCGCGATTTCTACAGATTGAGCAGACTAAGTTGATGGCGACAGAATCACTGCTAGCCTATGAGAACGGAGGGTGTCCATTCTCACTGCATACATGTTGCAAAATACTAACCTGCCGCCGTCATTCTGATCCCAGAGCCACAACAGAAGCATCAGGCGCCCATTGGTTTGCAATAGATCAATGGGAATCATCTCTTTCAGGGAGGATTCTTATTGGTTCACTTTAATATGGACCAATGACATCCTCCCGGACACTTCAGCTATGGCTCTGGGATCGGTATACTGGCATCCCTCATGCTGAGGACCAAATGGCGGATGACCAAGATGGACAGCGGCCGGTATTGAGCGTGTGTGAAGGAAGAGACTGAACAGGATGAAGAACTGATGCTCAGTGTAATAAACTAATCTACTTGTGAACCGGAGGTGAAAAGAAACTGATCAGATAAACAATTGTATTTATGCACCTGCTCCTAAAAATGACTTTTTAAAATCTCACACGGTTTCATTTTATATTTAAACATTTACAAAGTAGGTTGAATGTTTTGCTGTCTCTAATCAGTGGCAGCCTATTAGGTGTCCCAGAGTTAGAAAAAGGTCAATAGTTCATGTATTTTATCTCTCCCTGTCCTCAGAAGTTGTATTCTGCCAGGAAAACTTTATGGCTGTAATTAGCTTATCAGTGATGTGTACTATATTCCTGGCAAGGAACGTTGTCTCGGGTACACTTTAAAATGAAGGTGAAAATAAACTAATGGGATAAACAGTTGTATTTACCCTCCTACTCCTAAAATTGACATACATACATACATACATACATACATACATACATATATATATCTCCCATGGTTTGATTCTATACTTAAACATTTACAAGGTAGATCAAATGTTTTATTGTCTCTCCTCAATAGCAGTCTATTAAGTGTCCCAGAGTTAAAATAAATAAACTACTGACCTTTTTCTATCTCTCCCCTGCCCCCAGAAGTTGTATTCTGCCAGGGAAACTTTTAAGGCTGTAATTTACTAATCAGTGAGGTTTACTATTTTCCCTGACGAAACAGAAGCTGTCACTTGCATGCCTGAAAATTAACTCTTGCAGGCAGCAAAACAATTAAAAGAACCTGGTTATTAATATGTTTTGCACTGTAAATACCAGGGCTGTGGAGTCGGAGTCGGAGCAATTTTGGGCACCCGGAGTAGCAGTTGGAGTCAGAGTCGTGGTTTCATAAACTGAGGAGTCGGAGTCACATGATTTTTGTACAAAATCCACAGCCCTGTTAAATATTAGACTAAGGAGTCGGAGTCGAGGAGTCGGAGCCATTTTGGTTACCCGGAGTCGGAGTCGTGGTTTCATAAACTGAGGAGTCGGAGTTGGAAGATTTTTGTACCGACTCCACAGCCCTGGTAAATACACGTTTATCTCATGTCGCCTCGGGTACACTTTAAATGGAAAACAGATCCGTTTTTACGGGATTCGTTTTTCATCTGCGACAATGCAATTCCTGTATTTCCGACTTGCCATCCACTTCTGATCTTCATCTATACAGTATGGATTATGGATTCACGGCCGTTGATTATCGCGGTCCAGCCAGTCCCACATATGTAGCGAGCCATCATTGGCTGCGGAGATCAGCGTCCTCTCTTTCCATGGATGCCAGGAGTGGCAGGTGACCCGGGGCTCACTGCCGTCCTCACACTCCCCCATAACAGAGTGGCCTGTGTGGGAGAACAGCGCCTCTTTCTCTGCTAACGTCTGATCCCAGGACTGTGTGTTGTAGATCTGTACAGTTCCGTCCAATCCTGCAACAGGAAGAGGCGGAGTCAGAAGGGCACACACTCGATAAATCCATATGAGATGATGATAATTACGGGTGACGCGTGCAAATTTACATACAGCTTAGCACTGGACCAACCAAAATTAGCAGGAAGCGCACCCGACTGGTCCCAATCCCGAGCTGCATACAATTTGCATGAAAATTGGTTGCAAAATGGAATGTTAGCATCTTATTGACCATCTCTAATATTTAGTAATCACAGATATCTAAAAAGAGTATTCCAGTGACGGTATAAAAACTTCCATAAGAAACGGAGATGGAAGCTGACAGCACTGATATTCTAAACAAATCTGGCAAGCTGAACCACCTGATGTGAGAGGGATATGGAGGCTGACATAATTATTTCCTTTTAAAAAATGCAGATTGCCTGGCAGTCCTGCTGATCCTGTGTCTCTAATACTGTTAGCCATAGACCCTGAACAAGCATGCATCAGATCAGGTGCTCTGACTGAAGCCAGACTGGATTAGCTGCCTGCTTGTTTCAGGTGTGATTCAGACACTACTAGAACCAAAGAGATCAGCAGGACAGCCAGGCAACTGGTATTGTTTAAAAGGTAATAAATAAATATCAGCCTCCATATCCATCCCACTTCAGGTATACCCAAGCATAGATGTAAAATGGCTGTGGCCAACTCTCGGCGCAGGGTAAAGCCGAAAGAAGGTCTACCCTATGCCTGCTGAAAGTCCGGAGTGGCGTTAATGCTATACCCCCTCCGAGCTGTCACAACTCGGGGGAAAGGGGACACGTAATTTGTGCATCGGCTATTGCCGGGTGGCCAAAACAACTTTTTTCTCATTTGGGCTCCAGCAATCGACATCGCCCAAATTAGTCACCGGGTGTCAATACGGCCATAATTCCCATTACAGCCCTATGGCGGCACCCAAATCATCGGCATAGCTCTGCACCGAAACAAGCTCCACATATCTCTGTGCCCTGTCCATTCCGGTCTTTGTCCGTCTCCCACCTACCCTCCCATTGCCCAAACTCACTCCTTGAAAACTTTGATTTTTGGCTAAAGTGAAATTTTCAGACAGGAAGAGGCAGGCTTGCTGTGATGTTCCCGCCTATCACCCTCCCATTCCCTCCTCTGAAAGGAAGTGAAGGGGGCGCGATGCGAGGGTGATAGGCGGGAACATCGCAACAAGTCCCCCTCTTCCTGTCTGAAGATTTTTCAAGGAATGATTTTAGGGATTGAGGGAACAAACAAGGCGCAGAAGTATGTGGATCCGGCATGAACACACCTCTGTGATTACTTAGCTTTACCTTAATCATAGCAGTGTACTTAGCATTTCCTAAACAAAGCAGAAGCCGGTACCAAAACCATCTATCGTATTGTTGCCCAAACAGCTCCCAAGATGCAACCAAGCTGAACAGCTAAAACCCCCAAACTCATCTGCACACCACAGAATTCTCATCACTCCTGGTACCTGAGACAGAGATGCAGTCCTCCAGTTTAGGCGCCCAGCAGATGCACAGGAAGTCCTCAGATTTAGACGTCTCGGGAAAGTTCTGCTTTGCACATTTCAGAGGATTGGCCAGGTTCCGGGAGTCGGTGACAGCAATGTGGCCCTCAGAGGAAAGGCTGGCGATAGAGGCTCGCATGTCTTCATGTCCTGGTCTCGCTGATGCCACCCAATGGCCGCTACATGGGAGTGCAGGGGACAGACTTCCCTCACTGGCGACACCGGGCTGCCTCAGGTCAGCGAGGACCAGCCTCCCGCGGAGACTGCACAGGAGGAAACTGTTCACATCCAGGAAGGAGAGGGAGCCAACACCTTCACTGCTCTCTACAGCTGAGGAAAAACCACACACAGCAGAGTCACTTTTGGTGAGCCAATCCAGACAACCTGGATAATGACTAATACTGAAGCTCTGGGTGACGCCTTAGGCCTGGTTCAATCCTGTATTAAGTGGCAAACGTATCCGTGAAAATGGATCTGATTACCGGTCGATCGGATCAGTTTTTGATCTGTTGTCGTTCAGCTGCTTCGGTTTGCTCACATCCCCAATCCCCCCCAAGTGAATTTTGCTGGATAGAACAGTCCGTTTCTTCACTAGTGTGAAGAAACGTTCCGTTTTCTCATTGTCCCTAATGCAGCGTTTTAGCTTCCGTTCCACTGGGCTCAGCGGTCTGGAAAAATTGCTGCAGCAGGAAACTAGCGGTCCATTCAGCGGATCATGCAAAACGGATCCGTTCTATCAGACCAATGTAAACGGATCCGTTCTATCAGACCAATGTAAACGGATCCATAGGTTAACATTGGATCCGTTCGCATCCGTTCCTATCTGCGAAAAGACCTTTTTTTTTTTTTCAATGCAAGTGTGAACCGGGCCTTAGTGCTTTATAGTGGAAATACAATCACGGGACACTGTATGAAATGGGCGCCTTCCCCACACACTCTGCAGCACAAACATATGCAGCACTGCAAAAGTGATTTGCTATCATTCTTCCCTGGGCTGTGGTCACAGGATTATGACTACAGATGCATGTTGGGAGAAGAATTTACCATCGGGGTTGGTAAAATCCTGCAGGCATAATCATATGACAGCAGCCTCTTTTGCTACAAAACAAAAACGAATATTTTGCTATATACGCTATGCTAAAAAATACTCCCTGAACAAAAAACACCACACACTAGAAAGTCTATCTTTGTCCTGGGAGGCGTATTGCAGAACAGTAATAAAATCGGAAAAAACACTATACAGCACCTCATGGCATATTTCAAGCGCAGTATAAAATGGTGGTGAAATTAAGAGCTCTATAACTTGACCAGAGTTCCCTTTTGCGCACGTCTGCTGTTTGGAACGGGCAGAAAATAAAGGCTCGCATTTTACTGGATGTTTTTGAGTTGACGTCATCCTTTGCACTGAAGGATGACCATAGGTACCTCAAAGAAAACCTGTAGTTAAAAAAGTGCCCAATTTGACTACGGTACTTACCCTAACCCTATGATACTGCAAATAATGTTGCTAAATCCAACATTTACTGTGCTGTGCTGTCCACCTTCCGAGAGAAGATGACAGTTACCTACCCAGCGTGTAAATCCTTTTCTTGCTCTCAATCTCGGTGAGATGGACGTTGTTTATCTGAGACCCGTGGAGAGCCTGAGGAGAGGATGTGTCTCTTGCTGCTATTTTTATCCACGTGTCCTTATTGGCCTCTGACTGGAGACAGCTTATGGGCTTAATGGCACCTAGAACATCATCAAGAGAATATGAAGTTATTGTAAAGTGGATTCAATTAGACAAGAAGGCTAAACTAGCTGCATGATACCTCAGCTGTGGCTGGAAAGTGTAATGGTTAAAGGACACCCGAAGCGAAAATAAACAAATGAAATAAACAATTGTATCTATCTTCCTCCTCCTCCTGAAAATGACTTTTAAAGATATTTTTACACAGTTTTATTTTATGTTTAAATCTACTTTTTAAGTTTTAACTGTTTTATTGTTTTTGCTCAATGACACATTTATTGAAGTATGCCAGAGCTAAAATCTATGAACTATTGACTCTTTATCTCTTTCCTGCTCTCTGAAGCCATTTTCTGCTAGGAAAGTGTTTTACAGTTGGAATTTCTCATCAGTGAGGGTCACACTGTAGTCACTTCCTGTCTGAGTCAGGACTGAGTCAGCCACTTACATACCTGATATTTAACTCTTTCAGGCAGAGAAAGAAAAAAAAAGGAACAAAGCATAGTTATTTGTGTGCTAGGCACTGTACATACCCATGTCTATCTCATCATGTCACATGTCACCTCGGGTATCCTTTAAGGGCTCTGCATCTGACACAGGAGACCCGGGTTCGAATCTCGGCACTGCCTGTTCAGTAAGCCAGTACCTACTCAGTAGGAGACCTTGGGCAAGACTCCCTAACACTGCTACTGCCTATAGAGCGCGTCCTAGTGGCTGCAGCTCTGGCGCATTGAGTCCGCCAAGAGAAAAGCTCAGTATAAATGTTCTGTGTCTTGTCTGCGTCTTTGAACAAGCAATTACAAGTGATGATTTTATATAGCACTAAAATCTCCTGCAGCACTTTACAGAGTACATAGTCATGTCACTGGCTGTCCTCAGAGGAGCTCACAATCTAACCCTACCATAGTCATAGGCTAATGCCCTACCATATTATTATTATGTATTTACACATCACTGACATCTCCTGCAGCACATTACACAGTACATAGTCATGTCACTGACTGTCCTCAGAGGAGCTCACAGTCTAATCCTACCATAGTCATAGCCTAATGTCCTTCCATATTATTATTTTTATAGCACTTTACAGAGTACATAGTTATATCACTCAGGAGCTCAAAATCTAATCCTACTATAGTCTTATGTCTTACCATATTATCACAGTACTAGCCGACCCGCGTCGTAGCATACGCCGCATCTTCGATCTATCTAATAGAGTACGTGCCACAACCTTGAAGCAAGAAGAATAAAGGTGGGTACACACATCAGATAAAAGTCTTTGGAAAATCAAAGATCACAGACCAATTTTACCCCCTTCCGTTTAGTATGAGAGCCATACTCTACACAGTCTTTTCTATGGAGCTGAACTCCCCATCAGATAAAAATCTTTGCAAGATGCTGCACACAAAGATGCTGTACAGACACAAAAGATCAGTATCTGCAAAAGATCTGTTCCTACAAAAGATCCGTTCCTGCAAAATACATTCATAGTCTATATCTGCAGATCTCATACACACCTTGTTTAAACGGACTTCATCTGCAGATCAGATCCACCAGGATGGATCTTTGGATCTGCAGATGATTGTCTGATCTGCAGATGAATATCCGTCAAACAAGGTGTGCATTATGCTGGGCATACATGGTATGTTTTCTACCGTGTAATCGAGCCGCTGGCTCGATTCCCGCTTGTCCCCGCGGGCGCCCGGATCGATTCCCGCTCGGCCCCGCGAGCGCTTTCTTATTTTACACTCGTTTCTTCTTTTGTCCTGCCTGCCGGTATCAAGCGCAGAATCGATCCGGCAGGGTATCGGATACGGCTCGATTACATGGTAGAAAACATACCGTGTATGCCCAGCATGAGATCTGCAGATATCATAGACTATAAATGCATTTTGCAGAAACTGATTTTCTTGCAGGAACAGATCTTTTGCAGATACTGATCTGTTGAATGTGTACAGCATCTTTGTGTGCAGCATCTTGCAAAAAATTGTATCTGATGGGGAGTTCAGCTCAATAGAATAAACTGTGTAGGTATGGCTCTCATACTACATGGAAGGGGATAACATTGGTCTGTGATCTTTCATTTTCCAAAGACTTTTATCTGATGTGTGTACCCACCTTTAGGCTTTCCATTAGAAAATGTATGCGTGCTCAAACACCAAGTTTAACCCTAGCAAGTCTGGCTTTCCAAATCTGGCCTAATTGGCTATTCATGAGGCAATGCTCATGCAAATATGCATTTGCTTTCGCATGCCAAACTATGCAGGGTCAAAAAATTAATACCACAAAGCGGCCCCCCTGCGGGAATTAGTTCATGCCACATTAGCACTATCCAGGAGCGCCACTGGGAGGCTTTCCAATACCCCCTTTTTATACAACCCGGGGAAACCACGGGGTCCCAGGCTCTCTCACTGCCTGACAACCACAGCGGCATCCCCCGGAGGGGGAGGCTAGGTGCCGCAGGCGCCCCCCCCCCCAAGCATGATCAGTGCCGGGGAGAGCCGTCCGCACCCACCTCCCAATATTAAAAGCAGGCACTTACTTTAACGTCCATTGCGTTCTGCTTCATGCGCACTAACTTGGGCACCCCACATGAGAAAGGAGTGAAGCATGGGTCACCCCGAGCTTTAGAGCTCAGGGCTGGCTCACGTACAACACTCCAGGGGGGGGGGGTGACAGGCGCAGACAACTCACTGCAGGGCTCACACCACCGGAGCAAGCCATTCACAACCTGCCTCCGAAGGATACAACTGCAAAAAATGCTTTCCATGCTCAAACACCAAGTTTAACTCTAGCAAGTCTGGCTTTCCAAATCTGGCCTAATTAGTTATTCATGAGGCAATGCTCATGCAAATATGCATTTGCTTTTGCATGCCAAACTATGCAGGGTCAAAAAACCAATACTGCAAAGCGGTCGCCCTGCGGGAATAAGTTCATGCTACATTAGCACTATCCAGGAGCGCCACGGGGAGTATTCCCAATGCCACTCTTTTTATACAACCAGGGGGGACCGCGGGTTCCCAGGCTCTCTCACTGCCTGGGAACCACAGCGGCACCCCAGAGGGGGAGGCTGGGTGGCGCAGCCGACCCCCCTAAGCGTGGCCAGTGCCAGGGAGAGCTGTCCGCACCCACCTCCCAATATTAAAAACAGGCACTTACCTTAACGTCCATTGCGTTCTGCTACATGTGCATTAATTTTCTCATGGAAAGCATTTTTTGCAGTTTGTATCCTTTGGAGGCAGGTGGTGGATGGCTTGCTCCGCTGGTGTAAGCCCGGGAGTTAGTTGTCTGCGCTTGTCCTCCACCCCCCCCCCCCCGGAGTGTTGTATGTGAGTCAGCCCTGAGCGCTAAAGCTTGGGGTGACCCATGCTTCACTCCTTTCTCATGTGGTGCCCCCAAGTTAGTGCGCATGAAGCAGAACGCAATGGACGTTAAGGTAAGTACCTGTTTTTAATATTGGGAGGTGGGTGCGGACGGCTCTCCCCGGCGCTGACCACGCTTGGGGGGGGGGGGGGGGGTCGCCTGCGCCACCCAGCCTCCCCCTCCGGGGTGCTTCTGTGGTTCCCAGGCAGTGAGAGTGCCTGGGACCCCGCGGTCCCCCAGTTGTATAAAAAGGGGGCATTGGGAATCCTCCCTGTGGCGCTCCTGGATAGTGCTAATGTAGCATGTAGCAGTGTTGCTTGCGAATTTTCACCTAAGTCATTTTCGCATCGAAAATCCCGTTTTCGTTTTTGCCGAATTTTCACGCAAATCTTCAGAAATATTTGCGTTTTCGAAAATTCATTGTATGCGGATGCTTATGCCCTTATGCAGAAAAATGTCCACAATAATCCGCATGGAAATTCAGTCTATGCGGACGTTTATACGGAAAAATGTCCGCAATAATGCGCAGGAACCTTCTCTGAATGAAGACGCTAATGCCCTTATGCGGAAAATGTCCGCAATAATACGCAAGTAACGCGAAAATGACTGGCATTAGGCGAAAATGAACGCGAAAAAATTAGATGGAAAATTTGCCTGTCAAAACGAAATTAGGCGAAAATTCTGTAAAAATTTTCGCTCATCACTGGCATGCAGCAGGGCGACCGCTTTATTGGTTTTTTGACCCTGCATAGTTTGGCATGCAAAAGCAAATTTGCGTGAGCATTGCCTCATGAATAGCCAATTAGGCCAGATTTGCAAAGCCAGACTTGCTAGGGTAGGCCTCTTTTCCACGGACAGTTGATAGGCAGTAAAATGCCTCTCAAACTCTTACAACTGCTCACTACTGCCTGGCAACAGCTTGCTGCTGCCTGGCAACAGCTTGCTGCTGCCTGGCAACAGCTTGCTGCTGCCTGGCAACAGCTTGCTGCTGCCTGGCAACAGCTTGCTGCTGCCTGGCAACAGCTTGCTGCTGCCTGGCAACAGCTTGCTGCTGCCTGGCAACAGCTTGCTGCTGCCTGGCAACTGCTTACTGCTGCCTGGCAACTGCTTACTGCTGCCTGGCAACTGCTTACTGCTGCCTGGTAACTGCTTACTGCTGCCTGGTAACTGCTTACTGCTGCCTGGTAACTGCTTACTGCTGCCTGGTAACTGCTTACTGCTGCCTGGTAACTGCTTTCTGCTGCCTGGTAACTGCTTGCTGAGCACACAGCTCAACAGTCCGTGGAAAAGAGGCCTTAAACTTGGTGTTTGAGCACGCATAAATTTTCTCATGCAAAGTACTTCTTCTTGCTCGAAGGTTGAGGCACTTACTCTATTATATATATAGATGTATTTATATAGCACTGACATTCTCTGCAGCACATAGTCATGTCACTGACTGTCGTGTGTGTGTGTGTGTGTGTGTGTGTGTGTGTGTGTGTGTGTGTGTGTGTGTGTGTGTGTGTGTGTGTGTGTGTGTGTGTGTGTGTGTGTGTGAGTGTGTGTGAGTGAGTGTGTGTGAGTGTGTGTGAGTGTGTGTGAGTGTGTGAGTGTGTGTGTGTGTGAGTGTGTGTGAGTGTGTGTGTAAAAAGAGACTTACAATTTTAAGGTGGGGGCTGAGACAATATAAAGAATCCAAATACATAACTTATATTTTCCACCTTTGGAAATGGCAATTAGAAGCCTTGCCTGTACACAGGTGAACAATTAGTTTAAGAGCTTGTGGCCTGGAGCTGCCAGTACCGCAGTTAGTTCTCACCACCATTAGGGGGCACTGATAAAAGACTGGAGTCAGGCTCCATGCAGAGTCATAACAGCAAGCTTGTCTTCAGTTTTTCAGACACATAACCCTTCACCCTGTAGTTTCTATCATGCCACCAACCCTCCCATTTCACTGCTGACACATGAGGCAATGCCGCCAGTATGCTGAGCGGTGGTGTGGTTTGGTTGATGTGCCGTTGAAATGCTGGGGAGGGAGGGAGGGTAGACAATCCAACCGGCACACTACATAAATGGAAAAACAGCACGGGCGAAAGACAGCTGCCCTGCTCTAGCTAATTTTCTGTTCAACCCCATAACATCTGGATTTACCCTAAGGCACTGTAGGCATGTGCCTACTGGTGCCTGATGATGGAAGGGCGGCTCACTCCCCTCCCTGAGCATCAACCTCCCTACTTCCCTATGCAGAGTCCTGATTAGTGTTTAAAGGGAACCAGAGACTAAGCACCCTTATGTATTTTACCATATTTGTCAGTAAGAACATTAGAGAAAACACTTACCCTGCTCTCTGTTTCATCCTCACTGCTAAAAGTGTCTGTTATCAGCTGTGATAAGAATCCCGGACTGAGAATTCTGTCTCGTTTTGCAGGGAATAATTATAACTGAGTCATTATAGCAGAGCCACAAGGGGGCAGGCTTGGGCTTGAAAAGACACCAGAGAATACAGACTCAGCTATAATCATTCCGTAGCAAAGCTAGACTGAGTGTTCAGTCGGGGATTCTTATCAGAGGTGATAACAGTCAGATTAAACAGAGAACAATGAAACAAAGAGCAGATTAGGGGTTTACTGTCATGTTCCCACTGATTTATAAGGTAAAATACATGAGGGTGCTTCGTCTCCGGTTCTCTTTAAATGAGAGTTTAAGTTTGTGAACAGAAAATTAGCTGAGGATAGCTCTGGCTGCCTAATACTAAGGGGCACCTGTAGCTACCTACACCTGGCAGGGAAGGTAATGGAGAAGTGACAGCTGGGACAGCACACTTGCAGCGCAGTTTGGTGGGGGTTTGTCGGTTCCTGGAGGGCGGAGTCTAGGACATCTGTGCCTATAGGCTCCAATGAGGTAAATCCAGGCCTGACTATTTCCCTACTGACTACCTACATTTTTAGTTCCCCACATCATTTGGGCTCCAGCCATTGCCAAAATCATGGGCGTCGTCCGGCGCCCAATTTACCTGCCTCCGGAACACTGTGGCTCCAGACATGCAAACAGTGTTCAAAAGTGTATTAGGTGGAGTACAGCTCCATGGCTGGTCAGCTGGATGATGCACCCCGACATGGAGGACCCTCAGAGGTGAGGGGACGTGGGAGGATATACAAACCTACCCCAAAAAATATGGAAGGGAGCTGCAAATCCAAAAAGCACCTCAGGCACAGAAGTCAGAGAAAATCTCTGTAGCAGGGGCAGAGACCGCAAATAAAAAGCTCAACACTATTAAAGTGTAACTAACTGTTGGGCATAACATCAATTCTTTATTTTTATTTGGCAAGCAAGTAATAAGGATGCTAACCAGGCAATCCAAAAGTTAAAATCTCTATTAAGGTAGCCATACACTGGTCGATTTGCCATCAGATCGACCAGCTGACAGATCCCTATCTGATCGAATCTGATCAGAGAGGGATCGTATGGCTGCCTTTACTGCAAACAGATTGTGATACGATTTCAGCCTGAAACCGATCACAATCTGTTGAGCTGCTCCTGCCGCCTGTGCCCCCTCCCGTATACATTACCTGAAGCTGGCTCCCGGGCGTCTTCTCCACGCTGCACCGCACCGCTCTGTTCTTGCTCCATCTCGGCGCTTCCTGTGTCACTCCGTGACCAGGAAGTTCAAATGGAGCGCCCTCTATTTGAGCTTCCTGGTCACTGCAGTGACGCAGGAAGCGCCGGGATGGAGCCGGAACAGAGCGGTGCAGCGCGGAGAGGACGCCCGGGAGCCAGCTTCAGGTAATGTATACCTGATCGGATCGGCCGCCGCTAGCAACGCGCACCCTACCCGCGGGCGATCGAGGGTAATTTCCCGCACGGCGCGATCGACGGACCGATCCGATTTCGGGAGGAAATCGGAACGGCGGGTGCGTTTAGCGCGAACAATTGGCAGCAGATTCGATCCCAGGATCGAATCTGCTGTCGAAACGGCCGCGAATCGGGCCAGTGTATGGCCACCTTTACTTTTCTTGTTGATAAACGATCATTCCTCAGTTTACCTTACTATAGTGAAGGGCGGGCAAATCAGGCAGAGGAGAGTAAGGGAGGAAATGACATCAGGATTGGCTTCAAAATAGCCACAGTTATAATGGGAAATGCTAAGAAGGATTTTCTCTTTTTTTTACTGTAGAAAAATCACTAAAATTTAAACGTGGACAGTACAATACATGTGTTATGTAAGGGGGGGGGGGGGGGGAGAGAGAGAGGGGGAGAGAGAGAAAGAGAGAGAGAGAGAGAGAGAGAGAGAGAGAGAGAGTGAGAGTGTGTGTGTGTGTGTGTATTTATATATATATGTTATTTTTTTCTCCTGAAATAGTATGGCTGACAGCTCCTCTTTAATAAATAGAATACTTTCAAGTAACTTTTTTATTCAGGAACTGAGAATTTCTATGCTCCCATCCAGTGACTGGCAAATTGCTGTATGTCACCCCTAAATATTGTCTGTAACCTTAAGGCCCCGTTCACACTGCACGCGTTTCCAGCCCCGTTTTGGAAACGCGTGCAGGTGGCCGACACGCACAACATCAGACATTGCATAGAGTGCAATGTCTGATGTTCACACTGCATGCATTCCGGACCTGTGCGGTCCGGGAACGCATGCTGGATGCATTTTTTGCAAAAACGCGTGGCTGTCCAATTTACTTTTCAGTGATGGTATCAGCCACGCAACGCACACAAACGTGGATGGCGTGCGTTCGCATGCGTTGCGTTCCGCACGCATGGCCATCCACGTTTGTAATGTGAACGGGGCCTAACTAATGTCCAGTGAAGCATAACATGTTGGTGTTTTATAAATACAATCAATAAATAAACAATTCACAAAAATGGAGAAGCACCCATGCAAGAAGACCTCTGTGTGCCTTAGCTCATGGTCACAGTACCAGGTGACCCAGTAACAAAAGATTCCACGAAGCTGGCACCACCAAATGTAGTAAAATAGCTCTTTATTCAAACGTCATTAAAATGACATTCAGTCAATGATCAAAAATGTAGCAATGGCGACAGCCCGCTGTTTCGAACTTGACGTCCTTTGTCAAGCCATACTGCTATCCGTAGCAGTATGGCTTGACAAAGGACGTCAAGTTCGAAACAGCGGGCTGTCGCCATTGCTACATTTTTGATCATTGACTGAATGTCATTTTAATGACGTTTGAATAAAGAGCTATTTTACTACATTTGGTGGTGCCAGCGTCGTGGAATCTTTTAATCAATAAATAAATAAATGAAGTGAGAATCTGGAGGCACAGGCTATCTCCAGGTCATTGGCTATGTACCGTGATCTTCTGCTCCCATCTGCCAGACCTGCACCTCGGGCGACCCGGGACTGCTGGTGAGGATCAGGCTGAGGAGGCAAGAAAAAGAAAAAGTTAGGAATGTGAAGGCCTCCATAAACTACACAGCGTTTTAAAGACTGCTTAAAAAAAACTGACAGACATGTCTCAGGCTTAAAGGGACACTTAAGTCAAACAAAAAAAATGAGCTTTACTCACCTGGGGCTTCCAATAGCCCCCTGCAGCTGTCCGGTGCCCTCGCCGTCTCCCTCCGATCCTCCTGGCCCCGCCGGCAGCCACTTCCTGTTTCGGTGACAGGAGCTGACAGGCTGGGGACGCGAGTGATTCTTCGCGTTCCCAGACACATTAGCACCCTCTATGCTGCTATATGGTATATGATATATGCTATAGCAGCATAGATGGCGCTATTGTGGTCAGGAACGCGAAGAATCACTCGCGTCCCAGCCTGTCAGCTCCTGTCACCGAAACAGGAAGTGGCTGCCGGCGGGGCCAGGAGGATCGGAGGGAGACGGCGAGGGTACCGGACAGCTGCAGGGGGCTATTGGAAGCCCCAGGTGAGTAAAACTCTTTTTTTTGTTTGACTTGTGTCCCTTTAATAATTACCTGATCCAACCTATTCACATTACGGGTGACGCTGCTGCCCCCTCCTCAGGAACTTAGTTCGCTGTTTGTGGTGCGGTTTGTGAAGACTGACAAAACTCTTCCTAAACCTCAGTTTCCGTCGCCATGGTCCGCCCCCAGCTTGGCAGCCACCAACTAGGCAGAGGCTGCTGAGCTAGTGGGCGTGCCACAGCAATGCAGATGGGGGTGGCCAGAGCCTCAGCGGCGAGTTTGAAAAAAAAAATGCCATGATCACATTTCCCGAAAGGAAAGAGGGAGGAGCGATCACCTGACTGGAGGGGTGACGTCTTTAGAAGCACTCGGGAACCTGAGCACATCTGAAGCTTGCCAAGGAGTCCAAAAGGCACGAGTTTTGCACAGGGACAGCGCTGTAATGAGGAGATGGAGGGAGGACCAGGAAGGCTCTGTGCGATCCAAGGCCTTTCCTCCTCCTTAGGCATCTTATTCTGAAGAGAGTTTCCTCGCCTCATTCATGCTTTAATGACTCAAATAATCAATAGAAAGTTGGCTGAGATTTTTCTTTTTGTTCACATTGGTGGTGGAGCTAGCGGAGAAAGGAACTCAGCATAATTGTGTGCTAGGCACTGTACATACACACGTCTATCTCATCACGTCACCTCGGTATTCCTTTAACAGAAACTAGCAGAGGTGTGTGGCAGAATTACTGTCAGGCACAGGATTAGTGCAGGTGTTAAAATTAGCAACAATAGCTCCTACTCTGCTCAGTTTTAGATAGATATTGAATGGAAACCCACATATGAATCGGATAAAGCAAGGCACTAAATGGTTTTTCCTCCTGATTAGCCCCTCAGCTCCTGCAGGGTGGCTTTCACAGAATTGATAATTTGGCCACATTCTCAGACATTACAGGTGCACTTTATTACCCTTTCCAGCTTCTACACAACTGGTTAAAATCCCACAGAGAGTGACAGTATCAAGCAGGACAGACCCTCACACTCCGCACACTTGTAGAGTGGACTGCCCTGACATGTTATCAGCTCCGTGATTGGCTGCAACCCTCTGTATGACAGGAGACAGGAAGTGGGAGTGACCATAACAGGAAGGGCTGAGATCAGGAACACATTCCTAAACACACAATGCTGTGCAGCCAGCCAACATGCTTTAGGATTATGGGATTTTATAAGACAGGAGCAATAAACCTGCAGTTATTCAGCAATGACAAGTCCACCCAAAACTGATATTTCCTGTTATTTGAGAATAACGCGATCCCTCGCTTACCTCTCTTTGTAGAATTCACAGTGCATAACAATCACTTCATTAAAGCTATAAGCTGACCTATAACCAATGTATTAAAGTGTATCTGTGAGTTTAAACACGTGCATAAGTTAGCTACTTACCGGTATCTCTGTAGCGAGTCAGGCAAAACTGTGCTAGGAATTTGGGCGTACCAGGCACCACCATAGGCCGTAATGTGAATTAATGGCTATAGTGGCGTTCAGTCAGTAATTTGGGCACCGGCAGAAAACAGCACAAGTCCACAGCAGCCTGAAGGGGGAATTAACGCAGCTGGTACTTTCGCAGGAGCCGGGTGAGCTGTTTTTCGGCTTCACCCTTTGCCCAAATTCCCCAGTAGCTTAATTACATGTACACCTCAGTAGAGGGAAGCTGTTGGATAATCCAGAGGCTTTCTGCATCCCCCTTGAGCTCGCTGTTCCAGTGCTGGGACCCTCTGAACCTATTTGTCAAGGGCTTGCTGAAGAGGTCTGCGAGGCCGCACTCCTGTCTGTGTACGGGCGCGGTCCTACGGCACAGACAGCCAATGCTTATGTAGTAGGACGGAGCCCATCATGCATGGAGTTTTCCTCTGTGCACAAGCGACTCCGTGCTACTCTGCGGTCCGTCTGTGTACTTGTGCAGTGCAGCCACACTTGTGCACGCACGGGAGAGCGGCAGTAAGGAAGAAGAAAGACCTGGCGAGAAGAGGTGGGCTGCAGGATGGATCCTCGAATAAGGCAAGTGTCTAAAACATTTTTCCACTCACAGATTTACTTTAAAGAGACTCTGAAGTCTCCTAAAAACGAGGTTTATACTTTAAAAACCTCTTTAACCTAATTGCCCCTCCTAAAACGCTGCATCCCCGTGGCTGAAAACGCCTTCAATTACCCCTGGCAAAATCCACGACTTTCTTAGTCATGAGTCATGGATTATGCTGCCCCGGGAGGCAGAGCTTTCAGCTGTAGCTCTGCCTCCATGCTCGTCAATCCACGCATATCTCCGCCTCTGCCACACCCCTCTCAGTGAAGAAAGACTGAGAGGGGCGGGGAGAGGCAGCGATCCGCGCTGATAGACGCGTATAGAGGCAGAGCTGCAGCTGAAAGCTCTGCCTCTATGCGGAATTAGCCCCGCGATGTCCCCCAGGGGATATGGGGTAATTTATGGCATTTTCAGCCACAGGATGCGGCGTTTTAGGAGGGGCAATTAGGTTAAAGGGGGTTTTTAAAGTAAAAACCTAGTTTTTAGGAGACTTTAGAGTCTCTTTAAGGGTCGGCCCACACCTTTTCCGTTCCAGGTCGGATCTGTGTCAAATGAATCAGTTTGACTCGGATCTTATCTGGATGGTGGGGCACATTCCAGGCAGTGGACGCGACAATCGCGTTGGTATTTAAGCGTCGCTTTTCACCTTTCGGCACCACAGCTCGTCCCGCAGCTCGGTCCCTTCAGCAGCCCAGAGGCAAGCAGAAGCGTGGCTCTCCATAGGCTGCAACTGGCCCATTCTGCCTAGCAACAGGGAGAATTTTCATTGGTTAAACATGAACTAATGAGAATTCTGCCTGTTGCTGAGGATTCCCATTGGTCTGTTTCAGAATGCGTCTGTCAGCCTCCATGCTGTTCAGAACGGACTGAACGGCAGTGATGGACGGCGGGATGCGCAAGTATTACACGGTGGCGTGGATACGACGTTCAGTCAGGTACATTCTCTTCATGTCAAATCCGGACTCTCCGTGACGTTTTCTTTCCGTGCAACGCGGATCCGCGTGCGATACGTGTTTCTGCACGAGTGGAAGCGGGTCCTATGTTTAATATAGGTTCCGCTTCCTGCAATTCTGCAGTACTTGCACTGCCAGACACCCCCACACCCTCCCCCACCCCACCCATTAGTAGCATTAGTACTAGTCAGGACGAAGGATAATCAATGAGATGCAAATTGTTCTGCAATTATGCAAATTTTTATGCAAATGCATACAGTTGGAAAATGGACCAATCAATTTAAATCCAGGTTTAAATTGATTCAAGTTGCATACATTTGCATAAAAAATTGCATCAACTTGGAGCAATTTGCATATCTGTGATCATCCCTTGTCAGGACCTTTGAACCGGAAATAATGACACTCGCACATGCGCAGCAGCCTCCCCATAGTCACGGTGACGGTGCTGTCTGCACTGACTGCTGCTCTCCTTCTGCACTTGCTCATAACTATGGGAAGGCTACTGCGCATGCACAAGGGCCATTACTTCCTGTGTGAAGGTCCTGACTAGTACTAGTCAAGACCTACTAACGAGATTTAAAACGAATAAAAGGAGGCAAACAGAGGGGAATGGAAGACACAGCCTGCCATAGGATGCAGTTAGTGACAAAACTATGTACTCTATTACACTGTTTTTTTTGGTATCGGGTGTCCTTTAAAGAGAGCCCAAGGTGGGCTCAAAAAAAAAAAAGTAGGCTACCTGATCTGGGGGGACGAGTGAATCAGGTAGGCACAAAATCTGCTGCTTCTGTGTGCCGCAATGGCCCACCTTCACTTTGGTGACCTCTAGGTCACGACGCTGCACTGAGAGACTGTGTTGTCTCTCACAGCGTGCAGGGAGGTGGGGGAGTGGCAGGGGGCATGGCCAGTGAGAGAGAGATGCCCAATGGCAGCTTTGGAGACCCTGCAGGAACATCCCTGGCGGCCATTTTGAGCAGGGAATCCCTCTCCCCTGTGTTTACCTCTGGGATAGCGACAAATATTGTTGCTAATCTCGGGGGGCTATAGCGGCAGTGTGTGTGTGTGTGTGTTGGGGGGGGGGGGGGGGCAGAGAGCTGCGGTGTGGGGACACAGAGGCATGTCATGAGGCAGAGAACATGCCCATGTCCCATCTGCCCATTTTGGGTTCCCTTTAAATAGGTGCCCCCTTTATAGAGTACCCGACTTGCTGGGAGACATGTTTGAGGCTGTACACCGGCTGCTTGGTAAATCCACCGCATTCCACCTTCAAGTCTCTCTCCGCACACAAACCCTGGAAGACAAGAAGGGGGGGGGGGTCAGTGAAAGTGCGATTTATGAACTGTTTTGATATGGAAATGTACAGGATGTCAGCTGGAAAGAGCGAGAACAATTGTAGGCAGGAAGTTCAACAGACGAGCAGGACAGACTAAAACGTGATGCAAACAGGAACTGGCTGTCCAGAAACGCTGTGCTCCCAGAAAATGCCCCATACACATTCCTGACCCTACTGTGAGGAGGTAGCATATACATCGTACAGACACCTCCTGGTGAGATCATTCTGGCTGCACTGCACTATCCTAGCAAGAGGGCTACAGGAAGGGGCTAATGCTGCCTCATGCAGCAACTGCTCCTCCCCCAATCACATGATATTTACGCGATGAGAGGAACCCGAAGGTGTGAGACCTATGGAAGCTGCCATATTTATTTCCTTTTTAAATAATACCAGTTGCCTGGCAGCCCTGCTGATCATTCTGGTAAGTAGGGTCTAAATCACACACCTGAAACAAGCATGCAGCTAATCTTGTCAGATTGGTCATCTGATCTGCATGCTTGTTCAGGGTCTATGGTTTACCGCATTAGAGGCAGAGGATCAAGAGGACAGTAGGGCAATCTGCATTGTTTAAAAGGAAATAAATGTCAGCCTCCGTATCCCTCATCTCAGGTTCCCTTTAACTTCTACTGCTCAGTCACGACTGCAAGCTGACTCCTCCCTCATCATACTCCCTGCTGATGGTATAGCAATGAATGTTACAAGGGAGCTAAGTACACAAAGTAGACTTTAAAGAGACTCCGAGATGAAAAAAAGTACAGCTCTGATACCCGGGGCTTCCTCCCTCCCTATAGACACGTCTAAGCCCCACGCCGTCCTCCCACGGTGAGCCCCAGTAACATGCTCAGTGATGGCAGTCTGAGTCTACTGTGCATGCGCGGGAGGACGGCGTGGGACTTGGGGTACGTTTCCACTTGAGCGGCGCGATTTGTTCGCGGAAACCGCGTCAACGAATCCGCATGCGGCTGCGGATTCGTTGACGTTTCCATGCGGATTTTCATGCGGAATCGCCCGCGGTTTTAACCATCTCAATGCCGGCAAGCATTGACATGGGTTTTTAGACGAAATCGCACGCGGAAACGCCGGGTACCCCGCAAGATTAAAGAGCTTGCGGTTTTCCTATTTAGTTACATTACCGACGATTCGCGTGCGGGTGTGCGAATTCTGACGGCTCTGCTGTGCAGATTTTTTCTGCAGAGCGAGCCGCACAGAATTCCTGACAAGTGGAAACGGCGCCATCCACTTGTATTGGTTGAGCGAATCTGCATGCAGGAAACGCATGCAGATTCGCTCGAGTGGAAACGAGCCCTCAGACATTTTTATGGGGCGGGAGGAAGCCCCGGGTAAGTATCAGAGCTGTACTTTTGTTCGTCTCCGAGTCTCTTTAACTACTTGAAGACCGTCTAACACCAATTAGCGTCAAGTCCTGGAGCTTAGTTTCCCAGGGTACGGCTGCGCGCATGTGCGATCGTTCCCTGCCCGTTCACGGAGCGGAGCTCCGAGATTAGTCTGCTAGCCACCGATCGCGGCTAGCAGGCTGTTTGTAAACGAAAGGGGAAAGAAATCCCCTTTGTTTACATCCGTACAGCGATGCGGTCCCCGGCAGCGCTGTACGAGATCGGCGATCCCCGGCCTCTGATTGGCCAGGGATTGCCGTCCTCTCATAGGCTGATGCCTATGAGAGGCGGAGAACAGGACGGATCGCCTGCTCAATTCTCTAGGCTGAGGGGAGGGAGGAAGGAGAGGGAGGGGACAGAGGGAGAGAGAGCCTCTATGAGGCTAAGAAAAAAAAAAGTGACAGCAGCGATCGGACCCCTCCGGCAGCATGTCCTCTTAGGGACAAAAATAGGAGGAGTCAGATTGCCATACTTCTTAGCTGGTCTGTGCAGGAAGCTGAAAAGCCTGCACAGCCCAGTGCTGCAAAAAAGAGCCTGGTCTTTAGGGGAGTTTAACACTGCGGTCATCAAGTGGTTAAAGTGTGCCTGAACAAGAGCTCAGGTACAAAGACAGATTCTTGCCTAAACATAGGAAAGCCTTTGCATCCTAATGAGCTGTCCCCTGTCGCCGAGCATGAACCCCTAGAAGGGCTTGTGGGCAATCACATCGGGCTGCACTCCTCTGTCACCAGCGCGGTCGTACTACGTCTGCACAGCAAGCTGGAGCCGCTTGTGCACAGAAAAGAAGCGTGGCTCAAATGTTCAAGGGGGTCCCCGCGGGCAATGGAGGACAGCGACGGAAGCTGCAATAGAATCCAGAGGCATCCCTCTATTGAGTTATCTGTTTCTGATCCCGAGCTTTGGCTCGGGTTCTCTTTAAGGGGACCTGAACTCTTGCACAGGACAGAATAGAAAGAAAACAGAGCAATGCGCCCTGTATGTATTTAGAGAGTTTAGCCTGTCTAATTCCTCATCTGTGACTAATCACCAGTGCAATTTAACCTCTCAGCTGTGTCAGCTCAGGAATCTCCTCTGCCACACAGAGCAGCTAATTTGTAAACACAGGATGTTAACAATGTCTGCTTCCATTAAAGCAGGAAGTAGACACACTGCAGATTTATTGCAGGATTTGTATCAGCAGTAACAAAGAAATGTTTTTCTTTAAAGGTTATTAGGAAGTTCGGAGCTCAAGTCCGCTTGAAAAACCCAAAGCGTATTTGCATTAGTAGTAGCAGTAGGGTATTGTACCGTGTTAGCCATCAGTAAAAGCAAGAAGTTTTAAATCAGGATGATACCATTTATTGGCTAACTACAAATGAATAAGAATAAACAAGCTTTCGGCCTTGCAGCCTTCCTCAGGTTTACATCCTGTTAGTTTGCAAGCTGGTGGTACAGACAGCTTATATACATGCAACATCAAAAGGGAAAACAGATATTTTTTCAAGCATAAATACAGCATTAAGATGCCTTAATACAAACAGACCATCTAAATGGGGTAAGATAAGGATCCTTGTTTACTTTATTGCTCACAGACCTGGTATTAGGATTGACCCAGAGGTATCGTAAATTCTTAGTTCACAAGTTCAGCTAGAGTGGCTGAGACAGTTCATATATCATCAATCTCATACCAATATAGAAAGTTGTTGTCCTTATTCAGACCCTTCTGCACAGCTTTGAACCAATTTATACATTTTGTTTCTGCTATTAATCGATCATTTGACGTTTTGAAGCCGCCCTTCAGGGCAGTGACATGAAGATCATCCATGCTGTGTCCGTTGGACCGAAAGTGTGTAGCAACTGGGAGTCCAGATTTGGTACCATTAATAGTGTGCCTGTGTCCATTCATACGTTTGCGCAGAGTTTGTCCAGTTTCTCCCACGTACATAACATTGGGGCATTTAGCACACATGATCAGATACACCAGATTGGGGGAACCACAGGAAAATGTACCTTGTACTCTGTACTCCTGTTGTGAACCTGGTATCGTTACCCTGTCAGTGGGTTCGCGATTCGCTCCACAGTATGCAAATCTATTCATGGCCAAAATCGAAGAGGAATACCTCAATGCATGTGACATAAAACCCATGGCCTACTTCCGCTTCATTGATGATATTTTAATCATCTGGTCCGCAAGTGAGGATGATCTTCTCCAGTTCCACAGGAACTTCAATGCCTTCCATCCTACAATCAAATTGAAACTTACCTACTCTCACACAGAGATTAACTTTCTGGACACCACCATATACATCAGGGGTAACAACATACAAACCTCTGTGTATCGCAAACCTACCGACCGTCCCACATACCTAAGATATGACAGTTTTCATCCCAAGCACATTAAGAACTCTATAATTTACAGCCAAGCTATAAGGTACAACCGGATTTGTTCTGACAGGATGGACAGAGACAAGCACCTGGATCGCCTTAAGAACACTTTCATTAACCATTTCAGCCCGCGGGGATTTTTCACCTTATGCATCGGAGCAATTTTCACCTCCCATTCATTCGCTAATAACTTTATCACTACTTATCACAATGTATTGATCTACATCTTGTTTTTTCCGCCACTAATTAAGCTTTCTGTGGGTGGTACCTTTTGCTAAGAGCCACTTTACCGTAAATGCATTTTAACAGGATTAATAAGAAAAAAATGGAAAAAAAATCATTATTTCTCAGTTTTCGGCCATTATAGCTTTAAAATAATCCACGCTACCATAATTAAAACCTATGTATTTTATTTGCCCGTATGTCTCGGTTATTATACCATTTAAATTTTGTCCATATTACAATGTTTGGCGCCAATATTTTATTTGGAAATAAAGGTGCATTGTTTCCGTTTTGCGTCCATCACTATTTACAAGCTTATAATTTTAAAAATGTTTGTAGTATACCCCCTTCAAATGCATTTTTTAAAAGTTCAGACCCTTAGGTAACTATTTATGTCTTTTTTTTTTTTTTTTTAATTGTAATTTTTTTTTTTTTTACCATTAAAAATTTTATTTGGGTAATATTTTGGTGTGGGACAAAAACAGTTAATTTTTAATGTTGTAAAATGTGTATTTTGTAATGTAACAAATGTTTAGATGTAGTTTTACTATTTGGCCACAAGATGGCCACCTTCGTTTTTGGTTTCCCTCCTTGTACTTCTCTCTAAGCGGAAGTACAAGGGGGATGCGGAAATCTGGCCGGGCAGAAGAGCCGGAGCCTCACAGGTGAGCGCTTCGGTTTTTCTGCGGGGGAAAGGGATCGGTGATCGGGAACCATGTTCCCTTTCACTGATCCCTGGGCTACCGGGGGACACAGCGGGGGCGCGCCCGCGATCGCGGGCGGGAGCGCGCCCAAGCGCGGGAGCGCTGCAGAGCTGCCGCCCGGACGTGAGCTTCACGTCCGGGCGGCGGAAATGGTTAAACAAGGTTACAGTCTTCCCATGGCTGAGGCCCAAATCAGGAAAGCCAGCAACATTCCCAGGACTGAACTCCTGAAATATAAGCAAAACCAGAAAGAGGAACGTGTCCCTTTGGTTGTCACCTACAACCCACACCTGGAAATCTTAAGGAGGATTGCTAAGGAACTACATCCCATTTTACACAAGGATCACAGACTGAGAAAGATATTCCCTAAACCTCCCCTCTTGTCATATCGGCAACCACACAATCTAAAACAGATGATTGTCAGGAGCTCTTTGAATAGGCCTCAACAAAACGGAACATCACCCTGCCGACAAAAAATATGTGGGACCTGCAGACACATTTACTCCACTGACAGGGTAACGATACCAGGTTCACAACAGGAGTACAGAATACAAGGTACATTTTCCTGTGGTTCCACCAATCTGGTATATCTGATCGTGTGTGCTAAATGCCCCAATGTTCTGTACGTGGGAGAAACTGGACAAACTCTGCGCAAACGTATGAATGGACACAGGCACACTATTAATGGTACCAAATCTGGACTCCCAGTTGCTACACACTTTCGGTCCAACGGACACAGCATGGATGATCTTCGTGTCACTGCCCTGAAGGGCGGCTTCAAAACGTCAAATGATCGATTAATAGCAGAAACAAAATTTATAAATTGGTTCAAAGCTGTGCAGAAGGGTCTGAATAAGGACAACAACTTTCTATATTGGTATGAGATTGATGATATATGAACTGTCTCAGCCACCCTAGCTGAACTTGTGAACTAAGAATTTAGGATACCTCTGGGTCAATCCTAATACCAGGTCTGTGAGCAATGGAGTAAACAAGGATCCTTATCTTACCCCATTTAGATGGTCTGTTTGTATTAAGGCATCTTAATGCTGTATTTATGCTTGAAAAAAATATCTGTTTTCCCTTTTGATGTTGCATGTATATAAGCTGTCTGTACCACCAGCTTGCACACTAACAGGATGTAAACCTGAGGAAGGCTGCAAGGCCGAAAGCTTGCTTATTCTTATTCATTTGTAGTTAGCCAATAAATGATATCATCCTGATTTAAAACTTCTTGTATTTGCATTAGTGACTATTTGGAGTGACAAGTCTACTATGTGTACCCGAGCTCGCCAATGTCGGCCTCTCCTCTTCAGCCATTTGCCACAGTGGGAAACTCTTGGTTGATTGTCATTTTATTGTTAGGAATATAATTAAAGGTAAAAGACAACATACCTGGTTTTCACTGACCAGCAGTTTCTGAGGAACAACGAGCTGCACAATCTCATTCGTTTTACTGGCATCATATCCAGCGACGCAGACGCCTGTAAAGAGGACCAGTCACTAAATATCACACTTCCTATAGGGTACACTTCAGTGCTACCAAATCTCACTGTTATTTTTCAGTAATGAAATCTGTGTTTCTTGACGTGAACTGAAACGTTGTGGCTTCCGGTTCTGCTCTGTGCCTGGGCACCAAGGAGAGAGCTTGGTAAGGGTCAGAGCACTGTAGAGCCATACATCAGGCGATGAGGGACAGATTCGACCAAGAGACAAATCTCTCTCTAATCCAATCGAATTAGAGAGAGATCTGTCAGCAGGCCATACACAGCAGGCAGATTCCCCATCAATTTCAGCATTAAATCCCCCAGGATTCGGCTAGGTCCACCGTCTTGCCGATGCCCCCTAGTGTATAAATGTAACCCCCGTGGGGGCATTTATACACTACCTGTCCTGTGTCATCCATCATACGGTGCCAATCTGTCTTTGAAATTCTCCGCTCTTCCGTTGAGGTCACACATGTGCCAGCTGTGCATATATCACTAGTGGAAGAGCGGGGATTCTGAAGACAGATGGGCACCGCAAGGTGGGCGACACAGGACAGGTAGTGTATAGATATACACCCGGGGGGAGGGGGGGGGGGGAATTTACAAACTGGGGGCAGTGCCAGGGGTTTCGTCGCTTGTCCCGATATCACTCCTTGTTATCTCCACACACCCGATCAACCACAGCAGCCCAACATCTTATAGCATGTCCGATTAACACATGCGGCCGATTTCGGCCCGAAATTGGTCACTTAGTAAATTGGCATACTCTTGGTGGCACCGATTTTCATTTGATTCGACAATAATTATCAAATCAGATGGTCAATTTGCCTCCAAGTCGATAGATGTATGAGCACCTTAAAGGAAACCCGAAGTGACATGTGACATGATGAGATAGACATGAGTATGAACAGTGCCTAGCACACAAAACTATGCTGTGTTCCTTTTTTTCTTTCTCTGCCTGAAAGAGTTAAATATCAGGTATGTAAGTGGCTGACTCAGTCCTGACTCAGACAGGAAGTGACTACAGTGTGACCCTTAGGGCCCTTTTCCACCAGCGCGTTTGCACTGGCTGAATCGCAAAGTCGCAAACCGCTAGCGATTTTACAATTGGTACGGTTTGCTTTTTAACATAGGAATCGCGGTAGGTCATTTCCACTACCGCGATTCGTTTTTTACGCGAACGCACGGCGGAGCGATATTTGCCGCGATTTTGCTATGCAGTGCATAGCATAGCAAAATCGCGGCCGCAAAACGTCGGGGAATCGCCGGTTTTGCGATTCAGCAGTCGCTAGCGTTCAGCGTGAACGCTAGCGACTGCAGGTGGAAAAGGGCCCTTACTGACAATAAATTCCAACTATAAAACACTTTCCTAGCAGTAAATGGCTTCTGAGAGCAAGAAAGAGATAAAAAGGGAAATGTCTTATCAGTGAGGGTCACACTGTAGTCACTTCCTGTCTGAGTCAGGACTGACTGAGTCAGCCACTTACATACTTGATATTTAACTCTTTCAGACAGAGAAAGAAAAAAAGGAACACAGCATAGTTATTTGTGTGCTAGGCACTGTATATACACATGTCTACCTCATCATGTCACATGTCAGTTTGGGTATCCTTTAACATTTTTAGCATTACTGAAGACTGTAGCCAGAACGAAGTCTATTGTTTTCAGTCAGGTAGTTACAAAGATGGAATGGGAGTTCAGTAAGAAATGTGCTTCGGTTGTTCTCGTCCTCAGCTTTGTTACAAAGAAAAGTCCATCTTGAGGCAGATTCAGGGCCTGTCTGTTGCCTGCACACACTGCCCCTTCTTTCAGATGGTTCATATGGTTTGTATGAAGAGGGAACTGTGACTGGGTGACCAGATCAATAATCCATCATTATAGCGTCTGCTTTATTACAACTGTAATTTGTAGCAAAAGTTTAGGTTACATCAAATATTTTTCCTTTCTTCTGTCGTCTCTGACTTGGACGTTAAAGTGATCCATGGAGTGGCAAAGATATGAAATAATCACCTCCCTGCTGACTCAGTTTGGGAGGAAGGGGAAATACTGTCTTGTCTGCATCCTGTGATATTATACAGCACAGCAATTTCTTTCTTACAGCGGATTAGAGCTATGGAGAGAGCTGTTCCTGTACCGTGGCAATGTATGGGGGTTTAACATAGGAACTACAGCTAAAACAAAAATAGGACCTAAAGTGGGATGAAAACTCTGACATAACATTCAATAAAAATGTGTTTTTCTAGTTTGCATTACCCATACAGTTATCATATTTGCTTTTGTGCACAATATTGTCTGTCTACAAATTACACATTCCCAAAGTACAGTTTACCTGCTGTGAAAGCTGCCATTGAATTTTATCACCTAGCTGGTGTATTTATATATTGAAAACTATATAATGATTACTTCTCAGCTCTTTCTGCTTCTCAGCACAGCTCAGTTTCAGCAGCATGCTGATGTTTACTAAATGCATCTGACAAAGGAATGTAAACAAAAGATAATGTTATCACCTCTTCCTATGTGGCTAGAAGCCACCCACTGAAAATGGTAGTAGATTTTATGCTGTAAATAATACTTTAGAGCAAAGAGGAAATCCTCTTTGCCCCCCTTCCCCCGTTATTTCAGCGCCCTTCTGAAAGCTGGCAGACTGGGCCAGTCGAGGGCTCTATGATTGCGTTACTGAGGCTGGGTGTGTTCTGCACATGGGCAGTTCTAATTTTTAGAATTGTGCAAGTGCAAAACGCTCCTGGGTACAGATGAAGCTGTTAGTAGGGCACTGCTGCTTATCAGAGGAGTGCAGAATTATGGCGAGCTCACAGAAGGACTGCAGATGGCTGGAAGAAGCCCCAGATAAGTTAAACTGGCCACCTTTATTTCACTTAAGGTTCCCTTTAACCATTTAACGGCATTCTAACGTATTAAAACGTCATGCATTAGCCTGTTAACGGCAACATGACGTTTTAATACGTTGTGCGTTCCCGCTGCCACTCCGCACGTGTGCGCGCCGCTCCCGCCGCCGTTTCCGTTGGGATTCCATGTTGAGCGATTGTGAAAGAGGGCCGAGCGGTCCTCTACCCAATTGCAATGCCTGGAATGAATCGACCTGACCGCGATCAGCTGCCGCGTCCATTCAGAAAACAGAAAGCCGTCACATTCTATTTAAATGTTAAAGCCAATGGGTACCGGATTAAAAAAGAAAAAGTCAGATACTCGCCTAAGGAGAGGGAAGGCTCGGTCCTAATGAGCCTTCCCTCTCCTCTCCCGGTGCCCTCGGTGTTGCGCTGGCTTCCCCGTTCGCGTCCGCCGCCGCAGGGACTTCGGAGGTCTTCGGGAGCACTCGGGCTTCCGAAGACGGGCCGCTCTATACTACGTACGCGTGAGCGCATCATAGAGGGCGCTCGCGCATGCGTAGTATGGAGCGGCCGCGTCATCGGGAGCCCGAGTGCTCCCGAAAGCTCCCTTCGGCATGCGGAAGTGGCAGTATTTAACCGAACTGGTCGAATACTGCCACGGGGGATCCAGCGCGGGACCGGGCACCGGGAGAGGAGAGGGAAGGCTCATTAGGACCGAGCCTTCCCTCTCCTTAGGTGAGTATCTGACTTTTTCTTTTTTTAAACGGTAAACATTCACTTTAAAAAAAAAAAAAAAAAAGTGAACATTTCCTATATCTGGAAAATGTTCACGAGCGCCATCTTGTGTCCAAAAAGTAAAACTACACCTACAGACACATACATACTTACACAATACTAATAAAACTAATAACTTGCAATACCAAAGCCCCCCCCATTAAAAAAAAAAACTAATACAAACATCAGTTAAAAAAATACATAAATAGTTGCCTTAGGGGCTCAGCTTTTTTAATCTATATTTTAAGATGGGAAACTTTTACTTTACTACATAGGGGCTTGTAATTATGGACCAGACAAAAGAAAAACAAAACAGAAAAATAACACCTATATTTTTTAAAATAATATATTGGTCACTGTACATTGTGATAGGGACATAATTTAAACGGTTTAATAATCGTGACAACTGGGCAAATAAAATGTGTCTGTTTTATCCACTGAAGAACGTTTAATTTTAAAACTATAGTGGCCGAAAAAACTGAGAAATAATGATTTTTTTTCCATTATTTTCTTATAACGCATTTAGGATAAAATAATTCTTAGCAAAATGTACTACCCACAGAAAGCCTAATTGGTGGCGAAAAAAACGAGGTATAGATCATTTTCTTGTGATAGGTAGTAATAAAGTTATTATGGAATAAAAGGGAGGAGCACTGACAGGTGACAATTGCTTGGGGGTGAACTGGTTAAAGGAAAAAAAACAGATACTCACCTAAGTAGAGGGAAGGCTCTTTGTTCTCTCTTGCGCACAGTACGAAGCAGCTCACCTTCTGGAGCACTTAGGCTCCCGAAGACTGCCAAAGTCTCCTGCAGTGGAAGAGACTGCAGTCTCTCACCCATCGGTCGGACTGCTAACTGGGAATCCAGCGCTGGAACGCGGGGACCAGGAAAGGAACAGGAAGGCTCTATAGGACCCAGAGCCTTTCCTCTCATTAAGTAAGTACCGTATCTGTTTTTTTTTCTTTTTATCCTGCCTTCAGGCACCCTTCAAAGCTTTTGTTGATGATTGTACATTTTACAACAAATATAATGAAAGTAGCTGAACTGGCAGGGTCCTTTTCATAGGACTTCTGTCCTTATAACGTTTCTAATATTGAGTCTCAAGCAACCAGTAAGCACACCCATCCGGCATCAGTTGACCCCTGTTGGCGCTGGATAACCAACACTCTACTGTATAAACATACAAAAAAAGCCATGCAGGAAATGTACAGGCCCCTCCAGCCCAGCTATAACACAGGAAAATATACAGAGAGCTTCACTTACTTTTCTCACCAATCCATTCAGTCACTCTGGTGGGATATTGCAGATCAAATTCATGTAAATCTTTATACCTAAAACAAAGAAAAAGCAATGGTTGGACTAGAGGGATGATGTCACACAAGGTGGGAGCACAGGGATGATGTCACACAAGGTGGGAGCACAGGGATGATGTCACACAAGGTGGGAGCACAGGGATGATGTCGCACAAGGTGGGAGCACAGGGATGATGTCGCACAAGGTGGGAGCACAGGGATGATGTCGCACAAGGTGGGAGCACAGGGATGATGTCGCACAAGGTGGGAGCACAGGGATGATGTCGCACAAGGTGGGAGCACAGGGATGATGTCGCACAAGGTGGGAGCACAGGGATGATGTCGCACAAGGTGGGAGCACAGGGATGATGTCCCACAAGGTGGGAGCACAGGGATGATGTCCCACAAGGTGGGAGCACAGGGATGATGTCCCACAAGGTGGGAGCACAGGGATGATGTCCCACAAGGTGGGAGCACAGGGATGATGTCCCACAAGGTGGGAGCACAGGGATGATGTCACACAAGGTGGGAGCACAGGGATGATGTCACACAAGGTGGGAGCACAGGGATGATGTCACACAAGGTGGGAGCACAGGGATGATGTCACACAAGGTGGGAGCACAGGGATGATGTCACACAAGGTGGGAGCACAGGGATGATGTCACACAAGGTGGGAGCACAGGGATGATGTCACACAAGGTGGGAGCACAGGGATGATGTCACACAAGGTGGGAACACAGGGATGATGTCACACAAGGTGGGAGCACAGGGATGATGTCACCCATAGTATGCTCGCTGTTCAGACTGTGCTTAAAGGGACTCAGAGATGAATAATAATACAAGATTTATACATACTTGGGGCGTCCTCCAGCCATACGTATCGCTCCCACCCCGCCGTCCTCAGCCTTCTCCGTCTTCTACACCAGGTCCCGTTACTTCCGCCAGTCGCAGCCAGTTTTACGGAGTGAGCGCACTGCTTTTGCGTCGACTGGCCCTGACTGGTCGAAGTTACGTGACCCGGCACGAGCAATTGAGAAGGCTAATGATGGCGATCCGTGCAGATGGGGCTAGAGGGGGCCCCAGGTATGTATAAAACTATTATTTATTTCGTCTCTAAAACTCTTTAACCACTTGAGGACCGCAGTGTTAAACCCCCCTAAAGACCAGGCCTTTTATTGTTAATTGGCCACTGCAGCTTTAAGGCCAAGCTGCAGGGCCGCACAACAGCACACAAGTGATTCACCCCCTTTTCTGCCCACCAACAGAGCTCTCTGTTGGTGGGGTCTGATCGCTCCACAGTTGTTTATTTATTTTTTTTATAAATATTTATTTTATTTATTTTTTATAAATGTTGCTTTTTTTAAAATTTGTATTTATATTCCCCTGCTCCCTCCCTCCCCCCGCCAGCCAATCAGGGTGGTCAGCTGTCATAGGCTTCAGCCTATGACAGCCGATCACTCCCCAGTCTCAGGAGGGGACAGCCGTGTCACACAGCTGTCCCCAGTACAGAGCTGCTGCCGATCACAGCGCTGTACATGTAAATAGACGGTGATCACGCCGTCTAAGTCTCTTGAGCGGCGATTGCCGCTCAGAGACCGCTCAGAGACTGAAGAGGGGGCGGAGCTCCGCCCCGAGCAGGAGATGCGCGCGCAGCCTGCGCGCGATCTCCTGCAAAATGCAGCCCCAGGACTTGACGCCAATTGGCGTTAGGCGGTCCTGGGGCTGCCGCCGCGACCACGCCCGTTGGCATGGGGCGGTCTTTAAGTAGTTAAAAGTGAACCTGAACCAAGTGAAATTACTTAAAATAAACACATGATGTACCTGCAAATGAATATTACATACTTGCCTCTTCTTACCTGAAGCTCACCATTTTATTCTAACAATTTCTTCCAGTTCTGACAGCATTTTGTATAGTAAAGTATATCAGTTGCTGTCAGTTATATATCAGTTGCTGTCAGTTATAACTGAACGGACAACTGATGTGCAAGGTAATGTCCATGTTTCCCTATGGCTCAAGTGGGCAAAATTACAGTTTACTAGTGTGCTGACCAGGAAGCTGATACAGGGTCATTGCCGTATTCATAAATGGAAGATGGAGAATTCAATTGATTACAGTGAACAAACAGGACGCAGGAGAGGAGAAAGAGATTGAGGAGAAGACTACATGGGAGGTATGTATGACGTGTGTATGTTTATTTTGATTTTTAATTTCAGTTCAGGTTTGCTTTAAAAAGACACTGTAACAAAATGTTCAGCCTTATTTCTTCTATCCTATAAGTTTCTATGCCTGTTCTAATGTGGTCTGTCTTAAGGCTCATACACACGGGGTACGGCCGTCGCCGCAACCACGTGGCACGTCGGAGCTGTCGCCAGGCGATTGACATGTTCAATCGTCGGCTACAGCCGTCGCCGCAACCTCGCCGGAACTGTCGCTAGTCCCGCATGTGTATGCGGGCTAGCGACAGCTACCCACACACGGCACACGGAGCTTCTGGCGGGGGGAGGAACCTCGGCGACAGCTTCCGCCGCATCGCTAATCCCTCTACTGCCGTGTGGATGCAGAGGGACTTGGCGACGAGCTGTCGCCGAACTGTCGCCGAACTGTCGCGCACACGCTCCCGTGTGCAGCGACAGCTACAATTATCCCCCCGTGAGTACTTAGCTTAACTGCAGCCTTTCCTAGTTGCACTGTCTCTGTAATAAATCTTATCTCCTTTCCTCTGTCGTCTCTGTCAGGCTGAGGCTGGAATGTGTGGAATGTGCAGCACTGCTTGTCATTGGCAGAAGCTTTACACACCCTCTCCAAGCTCTGCATGAGTCACACAGTGACCTGTTCTCAGCCTATCTCACTCTGGTTAGAAGCCATGTTTTTTGTTTGTAAACACTGCCTAAAACTGGCAATTACAAGTCAGGATTGGAGTAGGGAGTGGCAGAAACAGCACAGAGTGGCCCAGGAGAACATAAGGAATAGAATGGTATGCTTTTTATTGTAAGAATTTTAGAGTACAGCCCCCAATTCCACTGCGGTGCTGCATCTGTTTTCCGAATCTGTGCTGTTATGAAGCTGCAGCCGAATATAGCTGTGCCATGTACGTCTACAGGGATTCAGACGTGAGCTGCGGTTAACTGTCTAAATCACACCAGCATCGACGCGGATGCCGAGTATTCCACACTTGTGGAAACAGGCCCTTACATTTCTCATGCAATACACTGGAAGACCAGGTTCCCTCTGTATAGGCTGTATGATTGAGATCTAGGTGCTCCCTCTAGTGTCTGTGTTAGGGATTGCAATCAGTAGCCTCACCTTTCATAAAGGAGAACTCCGTGTGGTGTGATCTGTAAACGAAGCATGGAGGCGGACATCCCTATGTAAAAGATGCTAGCCTAACGCCTAGAAGAAAGCAGCCTGCCCCGCCATAGAGGAATCACAGAAGTACTCAATTTATGGAGGAATTTGCAGGTGTCCTCAGGTCTTATTGTATGGCCAGTAATCGTAGAGATTTTCTTCAGCTCTCTTTTTAAGTCAATGGGTGCCATTCACAATGCATTGTTAGTGCAGAAAACAGCTGATTTTACCAAACAATCAAGTGTCAATTCACCACAGTGCTTCACTGCTTACTACATGGAAATAATCATGGTGGGGTAGTGGTTGTCACTCCTGCCTTGCAGCGCCGAATACTGTTATTCCAACGCAGGAGACTTGGGCACAGTCGGCGCCACCATAGGCCGTAATAGGAATTACAGCTATAGCAGACACAGAGTAACTTCGGCGCCGTCAGAAGACTTTTAAAACACAATAATTCGGCTTCCAAAAATTGCTGGAAGCCGAATTATTTTATTCCCCACCCTCCATGGCGGCCTGGAGGGGGAATAGTATTTAACAAGGCCGGGAACTTGTGCAGCAGCAAGACAAGGCATACCGGCTGTATCCTGCGCCAAAGTCTCCTGCGGCGATATCTCTCATACGCTGCAGCGCTGGGCCCCCCCCAGTCCAAATCTCAGCCAGGGCACGATCTGCATGGAGTTTGTATGTTCTCCTTGTGTTTGCGTGGGTTTTCTCAGAGCACTACGGTTTCCTCCCACATCCCCAAAACATACAGATAAGTTAACTGGATTCCCCCTAAATTGGCCCTATACTACGATACATACAACTACGATACATACACTACACGATACATACAGGGATTAGATTGTGAGCCCCTGTGAGGGACAGTTTAGCAACAAGACAATATACTCTGTACAGCTCTGCGGGAAGATCTCAGCGCTATATAAATACTAATAATAACAATAGAAAATGTAAATTACCGACTACTATGGTAAATAGCTTGACGCACACCTGAAGTGAGAGGGATATGCAGGCTGCCATATTTATTTCCATTTAAACAATACCAGTTGCCTGGCTGTCCTGCTGATCCTCTGCCTCTAATACTTTCAGCCATAGACCCTGAACAAGCATGCAGCAGATCAGGTGTTTCTGACATTACTGTCAGAACTGACAAGATTAGTTGCATGCTTGTTTCCGGTGTGATTCAGAAACTACTGTAACAGAGATCAGCAGGGGTGCCAGGCAGCTGGTATTATTTAAATATGGCAGCCTCCATAAACCGCACACTTCAGTTGTCCTTTAAAAAGGTTCCCAGCGAAGAAATGGAGAAGCGTAGGAAGCTCAGTAACCAGGGGCGTAACTACAGGTTAGCAGGTGGACCCAACTACTGCTTCACTCCCTCAAGTCAGGTGTTTTTATGTCATGGGTGTGCAGATTACTATGTCCACACTTGTTTTATGACCCTTGTAAGATGGGCCCCCAGCTTGTGAAGGTCACCAAGGGGAGGCAGCAGCAGAGGAGTTGTGGCTATCGGGGAGCCTCAAGAGGCTTCCAGCTACTAATGTAAGTATGTACATTTTTTATTGTTTTTAAAGTGTACCAGAGACAATGGCTATCACTCATAAAGCATTTCTGCATGCGGAAACGCTTAAAACAGCTGACTTTACCGAACACTTAGCAAGTGCTGCATTCATAAAGGCTCCTTCCGCATGAAAAGCTGATATTACCGAGCAGAGTGATAAATCACCGCCTTGTGCGGTGATTATCGGTACAAATGTAGCAAAATGTAAATTCATAAAGATTTCCGCAAGCGGTGTGAGGTCGGGAAGTACCGCTCCCTCTGATGTGGCGCTAACAATGTTAAGTGAATGGAGACACAGACCTCCCAGGCAGCTGCAGCAGAGCGGAACACGGGGAAATGTATGAACTCGGCAGCTTCCTGTGCTTCCGCAAGCCTACCGCCTGCCTACCGCCAGCCTAGTTTGGGGAATCTCCGCACTGCTATCGCAACTGGATACATTTTTATGAATGAGCAGCCAGAAGTCTAAAATACCGACAGCGGTGTTTTCCCGCAGAAATTTACTTTACTGACAGCAGTTTTATGAATGATAGCCAATGTATTATACAAGATTTATACATACCTGGGGCTTCCTCCAGCCCCATTCGCATCAATCGCTCCCACAGCATCTTCCTCCACCTTCTCCTAATCCCTGTAGAAGCCCCATACGTTTGGAGAGTTGGGGTCAGCCGGTGCATGCGCAGTGCCTCTCTGCGCACTTACCACCCCCCCCCCCCCCCCCACCATCTCACTCCCGTGGCTGGGAGCGTTCTGCGCCTGCTGCAGTGCATTAAATATCTACCTGGACCAGGAGAAGGTGGAGGAAGATGCTGTGGAAGCGATTGATGCGGATGTGACTGGAGGAAGCCCCAGGTATGTATAAATCTTGAATAATACTTTGTCTCTGGTACGCTTTAAAGTGTAACTGTCGGGCATAAAATCAATTCTTTATTTTTATCTGGTAAACAAGTAATAAGGATGCTAACCAGGCAATACAAAAGTTAAAATCTCTATTACTTTCCTTGTTTATAAATGATCATTCCCCAGTTTACCTGACTCTTATTTGGTACGCTGACGCACAAAGAAAGTTGCAGGGCATTCTGAGTTGTCTTTTTTTGCTTCTTTATTTCCCCTCAGACTTAACTAATGTACAGAAGCAAAAAAGGACAACCCAGCATGCCCTGCAACTTCACTTTTGCGGCAGCATACCAAATAAGAGTCAGGTAAACTGGGGAATGATCATTTATAAACAGGAAAATAGAGATTGTAACTTTTGGATTGCCTGGGTAGCATCCTTATTACTGGTTTTCCAGATAAAAATAAAGAATTGATTTTTGATTTTATGCCCTACAGTTACACTTTGGCTATCATTCATAAAGCATTTCCGCATGCGGAAATGCATAAAACAGCTGACTTTACCGAACACTTGGCAAAGTCAGCATTCATAAAGGCTCTTTCCGCATGAAAAAATGACATAACCGAGCAGAGCGATACATTTCCGCCTTGTGCGGAGTTTTTCTAGATTTATCTAGAAAAAGTTACAAACACGTCCATTCATAAAGATTAGAGCAAGCGGTATGCGGAAGGAAAATACCGCTTGCTCGACAGTAGCGATAGGCGGGCGGATTACGTGTAAATGAATTGGACGGACCTCCCAAGCAGCAACAGAGGAGCGCACGGAGGGAATCAGGCAGCTTTTATGTTTCCGCATGTCTTCCGCCACGCTACCGCCAGCTTCCTCCAGAAAACCTCCACACTTGTATCGCAACAGGGATCTTCTTTATGAATGACCACCCAGAAGTCTTAAGTACCGGTTGCGGAGAAGAACAGTGTTTTCCCACACTACCGACTGGTCCTTTATGAATGATAGCCATTAAGTTACAAGTTCACTTCAATTCAATTCTTTCTCATTTTGCTTTCTGTAGTAAGTGGATTGCATGTACTTCTATGTCACCCAGGAACATAGTAACAGGAGCAAGGAAATGTTCTGTACAAAAGGGAAAGGGTGTCTAGTTCTCCCCTCCTCTGATGGGGGCATATCAGACTCCCCCCGGCCACCACACAGACTCACATTCCAATAGTCTCCACCATCCAGCGCTCAGCTCCCAACTCACTGTCACTGTCACTATCCATCCTGCTGCCTTCCTTCCTGCAACCATCTGCGTGCACGCTCACCCTCCTACGTGCTCGCTCCCGCAAGCCTACCTTCTCACTCCGATAGGCAGAGAGGCGTAGTGAGTGACGCGCGTAGGTTGGGGGGCGGGGGCACTTGAAATGTTCGCCGCGGAGTGAGTCATTACTGCGCATGCTCAGCTTAGCTCCGAGTTCCACGGGAAAGCGCCGACAAGCTGTGCACCCGCGCGCTAGAGGAACAGGGCGCGCCTGCGCAGTAGCTGGCAGCGGGATCAGCGCGCCTGGGGCAGTTTTGGAAAAGTGATAAAAGTGGGCATGCGCGCTAGGTAGTTGGCTAACTGCCTTGCTGAGAGAGGAGGTCATAATAAGTGAGTTTGGAGGGGGTGTTTTGGCGCTAGTTTTGTATGGAGAGCCAATGAGTCCCCTTTCTTGGGAGGCTGATGACCCCCTCCCTCCCTGAATGATGTCCAAGCTGCTCTGATAGCGTTTTGCTTGCTGAGACTTGTAGTTAGCCACTAAGGTGACCTCAAGGAGAAGTCCTCTATCTGTAGCATGAAATGATGTTTCTTTCAAAAAGACTAACATTTTAACTTGTTAGGGTTAGTATTTTTTTCTAAATCTGAAAAATATTAAACTGCCCACATGCAAAGTTGCCCTGTATACAGTGCCACCTGCTGGTTGGAAAGAAAGCTTGAGATGATGATTAAGTTTGCAAACAAATTATGAAGCTTGGAATTGGGCAAGTAAAGTCCCATTCACACTCTTAAATGAAAATTGCCACCACCTACCAATTGCGATTTTGCATGACTTTTTCTGGCAATTTTTTGTTGATTGTGTTATGCAATTCTCAATTTATAGAATGACAGTTGTGACATGATCTCTGGGAAAATGCTGCATACAGCATATTAGTGATCAATAATGATTGCGAATGTGCTTTAATTGCTGCAGTGAGAGCAATCCCATGGGAATACTTGTGCCATTGCCATAGCTTCCAACTGCCCCTTTTTCGGAGGGACAGTCCCTCTTTGGGAGCCCTGTCCCTCTTTTCCCCCTCTTTTGTCCCTCTTTCGGGATTTTGTCCCTCTTTCTATATAAATATATATATTTCTATACTAAAAATGTTTGCTTGACTCTAAACTTTATTCCCATCCTTTAAATTGATATATTACTAATTTTAAAATGTTAATATGAAGGAAAATGAACCAGGATAGAAAGGACCAGTGTGGATTGACTTATAAAACATTTTTCTTATTAAATTTTTGTGGTATGTGTGACTAGGGGCGTGGTGGGGTGTGATCAGGGGTGGGGCATGGCTTAAGTGTCCCTTTTTCTCATCTAAAAAAGTTGGGAGGTGTGCATTGCTTTGCTGATTGCCGGTGATCAGTAAAGCGCAAATCGTGGCGGATACGTGCCTGTGGAGAATGGGCCCTAATGCTGGATATACACAATTTATATGTGATTTTTTTTTTCACGTCCGATCGACTGACCATTCAATAATGTCTCGCATATCTGATTTGAGAAAGCGATTGATTTTGTGCATTACCGATCTCAAGATCTCTCTTTTTCTCAATTGGGAGCAGATCCAACATGTTGGAAATTAAAGCGGAATATAACCCTGCATTTCAACTTTGCTGTAAAACATTATTTACAGCATGTTATATGCAAAAAGCATTTTTTTTTTACTAGACCAGCATTGGAAGGGTTAAACACAGAGGTTTTAAGTTCCGTGCAGACGTTCAGATAGTTACATTTTATTTAGTTATATGTATATATTTAGAAATGTTACACTCTTTGGCTGTCCTCCAACTCCTTCTCAGTGAGAGAGATGAGTCACAATAAACACTTCGATACATTTGTGTAAACAAAAAGTATCTAACTCAAGTTCGGATGCGTTGGCAAAAATCTCCAGGGACTTTAAAGAGAACCCAAGGTGGGTTTGAAGAATATTATCTGCATACAGAGGCTGGATCTGCCTATACAGCCCAGCCTCTGTTGCTATCCCAAACCCCCCTAAGGTCCCCCTGCACTCTGCAATCCCTCATAAATCACAGCCACGCTGCTGACAAACAGCTTGTCAGAGCTGGCTGTGTTTATCTCTATAGTGTCAGTCTGCTGCTCTCCCCGCCTCCTGCAGAACTCCAGTCCCCGCCTGCATCCCTTCTCTCCCTGTTGATTGGAGGGAAGGGACGGGGGCAGGGACCGGAGCTATGCAGGAGGCGGGGGAGCAGCTGAGACTGACACTACAGATGTAAACACAGCCTCACAGCATGGCTGTGATTTATGAGGGATTGCAGAGTGCAGGGGGACCTTAGTGGGGTTTGGGATAACAACAGAGGCTGGGCTGTATAGGCAGATCCAGCCTCTGTATGCAGATAACATTCTTTAAACACACCTCGGGTTCTCTTTAAAGCCCTGTGTAACCCTTCCAATGCTGGTCTAGTAAAAAAAAAAATGCTGGTTGCATATAATATACTGTAAATGTTTTAGAGCAAAGTTGAAATGCAGGGTTATATTCCGCTTTAACTAATGATCAGTCTATCTAATGTGAAAATCCTGTTTGTACTTTGGTTGACCTAATATCTAAGCTATATGAAATCTGTATGCCAGCTGAAATTATTGCATCTCATTGGCTATTCCCATTACGGAGTTCAAGAAGGGCCGTGTTTTGCAGCAGTATAAAGTTGCTGACACACGGAGGCAGATTTATCAAGACCGGAGCATGGAAAACCGCAGCAGAACTTGTGCAAAAATGGACAAGAGTCCCAAATCAAGGATCCTGATTGGTTGCGTTGAGCATCTGCTCCACACCTGCACCTGTTCTGTTTCCAATTTGCTATGGTTTTGCTTGTGCTGCTCTACTTTTATATAAAGGACACTTGAAGTGACCGTTATATCATGAAGGCTGCCATATTCAGGGCCGTGCAGAGGGTCCTTAAGTGGGGGGTGCTCAAATTCAAAAAAGGGGCCTGTCAATGCCTTCCCCCGCATGCCCCCCCCCTTCCTCGTTTCTGGCTAGGGGGGTATTGATTGTCATGCTGCTGAATGCAGATGATGGATGCCATGTGGGTTCTGTGTGTAAGTACTGAGTGTCATGTGGGTTCTGGCTATGGTTGGATATCGAGTGTCATGCGGGTGTTGATTGCAAGAACTTAGTGCCATGTAAGGTCTGGGTGCATGTACTGGATGTCATGTGGGTGCTGGGTGCAGGTACCGGGTGTGACATGGGTGCGAATACTTGGCGCCATGCCTGTACTGGGTGCTGGCTATGGGTGGGCTTTGGGCATCACATTGGTTTTGAATGCAGGTACTTTGGGTGCGGGTACAGGTTAAGTGGATACTTGGTGCAGATAGTGGGTGCCGTGTGCAGGTGTGAGTACTGGTTGCAATTTTAGGCCTGGGTGCAGATACTTGGTGTCATATGAGTGTGAGTACTGGGTGCCAGCTATGAGGAGAAGGGGTGGCTGATGGGAAAAGTAGAGGTCAGTGTGGGTGCTGCAGGAAGGGGCATGGCCATGCAGAAGATCCTCAAGGGTGTCGTGCTCAAATTTGAAATCGATAAATCATGTTAAATTGTGTATGTAATACCTAATCTCCAGAAAGCAATAAGGCAGTCTTAACCCCCCCCCCCCCCCCCCCCCCACACACACACACACACACACACACACACACACACACACACACACACACACACACACACACACACACACACACACACACACACACCTTTATAGCAGTATCAGGCAGACTTTGTGTCTCCTTCCAACTCTTTTGGTGCTACCACCCTCAAATCAGCAGTGAAAGGTGCCCACTGTGGGTTAGAGTGGGCACAGTGGAGCCCACTGTGGAGGCACAGACTCACCTTTCATTATTGGGACCTCTGTCCCTCTTGATCAGCACCCAAGCCTCTTTTCAGGCAAACAAGTGTTTACCAATATGCAGTGGTTGCTAAGCATTAGTAGATGCAAAACTACAGTAAGTGCCAAGGTGCAGTGGGTGCCAAGATGCAGTAGATGGTAAGACACAAAGATTTACTTTGTGGTAAGTTGCAGTGGGTGCCAAATGGCAAAGTAAAGTCTGTGTCAAGCTGCTTTGGTTACCAAGGTCCAGTTTGTATTGGGTGTTTATTTGCAGTGGGTGCTATGCAGTATTGGGTGCTGAATGAGTAGCAGATGGTGATAAACAATAGTGGGTGCCATGTGAGTGCCAATTGGTACAGGGAGACATGTGAGTGTTGGACATGTTAGTAGGGAGTGCCATGTGTGGTCTGGATGTGTGCCATGGGAGAGTACTGAGTCTCATATGGGTTCGGACCAAGGATGGGTACTGGGTACTATTTGGGTGCTGGCCATGGATGGGTACTAGGTGCATATAATGGCTTTGGAACTTGGTGACGTGTGAGTACTGTGCCATGTGGGTGTTGATTATGGGGGTATGTGAGTCTTAGGTGCAACTACTGAGTGCCAAGTGGGTACTGGGAGTGAGTACATGGTGACATATGGGTGATAGGTGCTGGCTACTGGGGTATTTGTTGTCATGTGGGTGCTAAAGGAAGATGCTGGGTGCCATGTGGGTTCTGGGTGCTGGCACAGGGTGTCATGTGGATTCTGGCTGTATGGGTGTGTATCAACCATCATGTAGGTGTTGATTGCAGGTACTCAGTCCCTTTTGAGTTCTGGGTGCAAGTACTGGATGTCATATGTGAGTGCTTGGTGTGGGTGCTGGGCACAAAGTGGAGGCTTAGTGCAACTGGAACTACTGCAGATGAAGCATGTGGGTGTTGGGTGCAGGTACTGGGTATCACATAGGTGCAAATATTTGGTGCCATGCCTGTACTGAGTGCTAGCTCTGGGTGGGTGTTGTGTGCCACGTGGGTTCTGAGTGCAGGTACTTCGGGTGCTAGTACTGGTTATGTGAGTGGGTGCCATGTGGAGGCTGTGTGCAGGTGTGAGTAGTGAGTGACATGTCAGAGCTGGGTGCAAGTACTGTGCCATGTAGTTTTGAGTACTGGGTGCCAGCTATAGGGTAAAGGGGTGCAGGTATTGGGTGTCATGTGGCTGTTTGATGCAAGTACTAAGTGCCATATTGAGGCCGCATGTGAGTATTGGGTGCAGGGTGCTTGGTGCAAGTACTGGGTGCTTGCTATAGTGGGGGTTACTGGTTGAGTGTAATGTGGGTGCTGAATATTGGTGGGATTGCTGTGGGTGCAGGGAGTTGGAGGTCACTGTGGGTACTGCTATGAATGGCATATTTGCTGCTAAGGGAGCTTGAGGTCAGTTTGGTTGATGGGGAAGGGTAGGTCACTGTGGGTGCTGGGGGGAGAAGTAACTGTAGGTGCTGTGGAAGGTAGAGGTCAGTATGGATGCTGGAGGAAAGGGAGGTCACTGTGGGTCCTTTGGGGGAGATCACTGTGGGTCCCGGGAGGTAGAGGTCATTGTGGGTGCAGGGGGTGGGAGGTCACAATGGGTGCTGCTATGAATGGCATAGTTGCTGCTAAGGGAGGTAGAGGTCAGTGTGGGTTCTGGGGCAAGGGTAGGCCACTGTGGGTGCTGGGAGAAGTCAGTGTGGTTACTGGAGGAGGGAGTAGATGCTGGGTGTTGGGAGAAGCCACTGTGGGCGCTGGCAATGGGAGAGGTCACTGTAGGTGCTGCTTTTGGGATGGGAGGTCCCTGTGGGTGCTGCAGGGGACAGGAGGGTAGCCACTGGGGGAGGGGAAAATAACTGTGGGTGCTGGGGGAGGGATAGGTCAGTGTGGGTGCTGGGGTAGGCAGGATCACTGCTAGAGCTGGAGAGGGAGAGGTCACTGTGGGTGCTTGTGGAGGGAGATGTCACTATGGGTCCTAGGTGGAGGTAGAGATCACTGTGGGTGCTAGGTGGAGGGAGAGGTCACTGTGGGTGCTGGGTAAGAGAGAGGTCACTGTGGGTGCTGGGGGAGGGAGAGGTCACTATGGGTGCTGGGGAGGGAGAGGTCACTGTGGGTGCTGGCTAAGAGAGAGGTCACTGTGGGTCCCAGGTGGAGGGAGAGGTTACTGTGGGTGCTAGGTGGAGGGAGAGGTCACTGTGGGTGCTGGGTAAGAGAGAGGTCACTGTGGGTGCTAGGTGGAGGGAGAGGTCACTGTGGGTGCTGGGGAGGGAGAGGTCACTATGGGTCCCAGGTGGAGGGAGAGGTCACTGTGGGTGCTGGGTAAGAGAGAGGTCACTGTGGGTGCTAGGTGGAGGGAGAGGTCACTATGGGTGCTGGGGAGGGAGAGGTCACTATGGGTCCCAGGTGGAGGGAGAGGTCACTGTGGGTGCTAGGTGGAGGGAGAGATCACTGTGGGTGCTGGGTAAGAGAGAGAGGTCACTGTGGGTGCTAGGTGGAGGGAGAGGTCACTGTGGGTGCTAGGTGGAGGGAGAGGTCACTGTGGGTGCTAGGTGAAGGGAGAGGTCACTGTGGGTACTGGGTATGGGTAGGGAATGGGAAAGGGAAGTGTCCCAGGCGGGGCTTCACACGGATGGGCGGGGCTTATCGCGGCCGGGGGCGGGGCTTATTTTTCGAGGCGAGAGGGGCCTTTTTTGAAGATTTTAAAAAGGGGGGTGCCTGGGCACCCAGAGCACCCCCCTGTGCACGTGCCTGGCCATATTGGTTTCCTTTTAAACAATACTAGTTGCCTGACAGCCCTGCTGATCTCTGACATCAGCCGTGTCTGAATCACACACCTGAAACAAGCATGCAGCTAATCCAGTCAGACTTCAGTCAGAGCACCTGATCTGCATGCTTGTTCAGGGTCTATAGCTAAAACTATCAGAGGCAGGGGATCAGCAGGATAGCCAGGCAACTGGTATTGCTTAAACTGAAATAAATATGGCAGTCTCCATATAACTCTCTCACTTCAGGTACCCTTTAACTGTTTGAATGCTGTTCTGCTACATTTTTTTTTGGTGGTAGTAGATTTTGAGCTGTAAATGGGGCCGCTGGGTTTTCGGGAGCTATGTGTGATTCCATATAATGTTAAAAAAAAAACAAAAAAAAAAACCCTGAACTACTTTACTGTGCAAGGCAAGCGGTTCCTCATTGAAAACAATGGCTACTGTAGGAAAAAGCGCATGTGTTAAAATGCAGACCAATGCACATGTGTAGAATCATTTTCTCCCCCACCCCGACACAACTGTGATTCCTTTCAAAGATTTTCTGGCTGAAACTATATTTTTCAGTCTTTCAGAAAGCTGATTTTTTTTTTTTGGTTTGGGAGCTGAATGAACCAGGTTTCACATCACTGATATGGCTGCTGTGCAGTGTGCACATTTGTCAAGTTAACTCTTTACTATGAAAGAATGAGACCACGTGGAAACCTAATGTGTCATCGCTACCACTCCTATTATCTCTTGAGTTAATTTTCAGTTCTGGTTTGCTTTAGATTCCAATTCAGCTCCATCGCCCCCACACAAAAAAGTATTGGATTTGTGTGCGAAAAAAAATGAAATTGTGTCGGAGTCCCCGTTGACGAGCATTAGCATGGCCATGGCTGCAGGATTTGAGCATGAGTCGTATTTGCACTTGTTTTGACTGATCCACCAAGCAGATCAGTCAAAACCAGCCTCATCAGCCTGCCGACAGACTGTACATACGGGCAAACTTTCGTCAGAACGGCCACCACCCAGGTGTGCCCGACGACCCGTAGTTTGAAGAAATCCGGCGTGTGTACGCACCTTAAGCCCCAAACCACTTTTGTTGGGAAACAACTACTCTAAAAAACCGCCGTCGAGTGTGTGCATGGGGCTTAACAGACAAGTTTGGCAGATAGTTGGACAGATGGTTGGTAGGTGTGTATGAATCATCCTGAGTGGGGTCAAGTCTAACCTCCCCACCTGCTGTTAAATTGGTTGCCTTTGAGGTAACTCTGGTTTGTGAGTATATTTGTATTACTCTATCAACTTCATCCCATATCACCAGTACATACTACGCTATATTGGCCCTATCTTTATTTTCTCTGCTGACCAAAAAGACCAAAAGAGCTGCCAGGTAAGTTTAACTGGTATAAATATGGCAGCCTCCATATCCCTCTCACTTCAGGTGCCCTTTAAAGGGATACGTTTGTAACACTGGTGTAGAGCAGAGATGATCGATGAGCAGCTAATTTTCCAACTTTTCTGAGACATGCATGCAGTGAGGAAGTGAGCCAATAAAACGCAGAAAATACTGATTTGGATTTGCAACAAGTTGGCAACAAAAAGTTGGAAAATCGGTATCTCGTCACTTTGCCACGGCCTAATTAGGTTTTTAAATTCTTACATGTGATTATTAAAGCCCCTTTCAGGGGGCGTTTCCACTTGAGCGGAAACTGCCGCGAATCCGCAGAATTTCCCCGCAGGCGAATAGTGCGGGGAAACTCTGCCATAGGGTGCAATGGTAACGCCGGCCGAATCGCCACCGCTAGCGATTCGGCCAGCTTTTCCATCCGAATCAGCGCGGGAGGCTGCGTATCCCATAGGTGTGCATGGCACGGCTGATGGGATTCTTCTGCTTTCCCCGCAGACCCAGAAGAGCCGGCTCAAGTGAAATCGCGCCCTCACACACACAACTGAAATCATGCGATTTGCAATTTTGCAAATTCACGTTTGCCACATCTCTAATGCAAGTCAATAGCATTGCGTCTGACTTGCGTTGTATACATTTTCTGCAGTCTACATCTATAGTTTTTTTGGCCCGGACATGTGTTGCATACCATGCAAGTCAATAGAAGTGCACGTTTGCATGCAGACGTGACGCTTATTACATCCGCCCCCTATTTAAAGGCGAACTTCAGCCTAAACAAACATGCTGTCATTAAGTTACATTAGTTATATTAATTAAAATAGATAATATGTTCTTACCCACCCTGTTTTAAAAGAACAGGCAAATGTTTGATTTCATGAGGGCAGCCATCTTTTTGGTTGAAAGGAGGTGACAGGAAGCATGAGACACAGTTCCAACTGTCTTGTGTCCTGATCACCCCTCCCAGCTGCGCGGTAGGCTTCAAATCTCAAATTCAAAAAAAAAAAAAATCTGCACCAAAACAGAACGAAAACCACATCAGAAATCCCATCATGCTTTGCACAGCATCAGGGGAAAAATGCCTGGGCAGTTTTCTTCTGTGCAGCTAAAAATGAGGCTTGGGTAAGAAAAACAAAGTTCAGATGCTGTGAAACTGTTAAAGAAACACTAAGGCCCCTTTTACACTTAATCCTTTGCTCTGTTCTAACTGAAAGAAAACTGATTTTCAAAGTAATACCCATGTTTACCTATAGCATAGTTCACACTTAACGCATTTAACTGAAATCTTCTTCCAATGCACTGCTATGGAAAAAACACGTAGTAACGCACACTAACACATACCAACTGATTAAGTGTAAACGGGACCTGATGCTGGGTACACACGTTGAGATTTCCCGCTCGATTAGCGGGATCGAACTGATCGATTCGATTATTTCCAACATGCTCGATTGGATCAGTTCGATCCCGCTAATCGAGCGGGAAATCTCAACGTGTGTACCCAGCATGAGACTTTTCAGTGCTGCTGAGTAGATTTTTAGTCTGGAGGTTCACTTTAACTGGGTTGGTTCTGGGAGATGGTAAGTTAAATTTGTTTGTAAGTTGAGTCCCAGTAAATCGTGAATAAGTGATTTACTTTCAAGAGCTCTGGATTTGGACTTATTATTAGTCTTATTATTATTACAGTAGAATCCTGTTATAGCAAACTCTAGTAAACTCAGTCCCAGCAAATGTCTGTATAAATGTACAATGTATGACAAATTCTTTCTTGTCCCTTGGAGTTTACAATAAAGGGATTCTACTGTATTAAGTATGTATATACCTTTGGCATATTCTGCAGTGTTGTACAGAATATATTGTCTTGTTACTGAAAGGAGCTTAGTCTAATCCCTACCATAGTTGTATGTCTTTACTATGTGTTGTGTAGTGTATGTATTGTAGTCTATGGCCAATTTAAGGGGGAGCCAATTAACTTATTTGTATGTTTTTGGCATGTGGGAGGAAACTAGATGGTCCAGAGGAAACCCACGCAGACACGAGAAAAACGTACAAACTTCATGCAGATAGATCCCTGGCTGGGATTGAACTGGGGACCCAGCGCTGCAGGGCTAGAGCGCTAACCACCACACCACCGTGCTGCCCATATAATATGAACTGTTGGTGGTGTTCAATGTTCTTTTAAGGTGTTTTAAACTACTTATAACTAGAGATAACCCGAACGGTTCGCCGGCGAACTTCCGGTGGTTCGCGTTCGCCATCTAAGGCGAACTTTTCCTGAAGTTGGTTCGCCCCCCATAGTGCACCATTAGGGTCAACTTTGACCCTCTACATCACAGTAGGAGGCACATTGTAGCCAATCAGGCTACAGTCCCTCCTTGAGCCACTCTCCCCCCCCCCCCCCCCCCCTTATAAAAGGCAGGCACCGCCGGCCATTACACTCACTCGTGTGCCTACAGTAATTAGTGAAGGGACAGCTGCTGTAGACTCTCTCATAGGGCAAGATTAGTTAGGCTCTTGTAGGCTTGTTAGCTTGCTCCTTGCTGATTCTTATTGCTAAAATAGCACCCCACAACAGCTCTTTTGAGAACTAATCTTGTTCTTGTGATTTTTTTTTTCTTTTCTGTGTGTCCCACTGACACTTGTGTTGCATAGATAACCTTGATGATTCATACTGTGTGTGTGCCTCTGCCAGGCCCAGCACATTCAGTGACTACCTGTGTGTGTGACAGGTGCACATTGTAATACCCAGTACTGCATATACCTACCTGTTGTTTTGAGTGCACCCACTTCATCACTGCATATACCTACCTGTTGTGTTGACTGCCTTCTCCGCCACCACCAACAGGGTCCAGGACACCAGGCGGATTCCTGAATTTTTAAATTTTTAAGGCCGCTTCTAGCAGTGGCCGCTATAATAATTTTTTCTGCTGACATTCAAATCCCTGCACAATCTGGGCCCTGGATACATGAAGGACCTGCTGAAGCTGCACCACACCTCTCACAACCTCAGATCAGCAAGTTCTATAAACTTGGTCACTCCCAGAGTGCACCTCAAAAAATCTGGAGATAGAGCCTTCTGTCATGCTGCCCCTACTCTTTGGAACTCCCTGCCACACCCAGTAAAGACAGCACCATCCCTGGAGCTATTCAAATCCAGACTGAAAAGCCACCTGTTTAGCCTGGCATTTACAGTCTAATTCTTCCTCTGTACCACGATGGTCGGAGCCATGCTTATGCGCTTTGAGTCCCATGGGAGAAAAACGCTTTACAAATGTTATTTATTGTTGTTGTTGCTTTTCTGGTGCGTGTACATACCTGCCTGATTTTTCTCGCTGCACTGCAGCTGCAAGCCTGCAACAACAAAACAAAAGGCATGTACATGTGCCAATTCCTCTTCATGATCATTACCTTGCTGTGGTGAAGGAGCTTGCGTATCACAATGAAGCAATGACTGCCGGCTATATGAGTGTCTCGGGGGGTGGCACACCAAAGATAAGGTCGTTGCTTCATTGCGGACAGACCAAATTTGATCAGTCCAGACACTGTTCTGTCATTCAGCTAACTCAGCCCGGCGACCATATGGGCTTGAAAACCACCACGGCCTGCACTCTCGCCATGGTGCGCATTAATCCAGCACGGCCGTCACTACACAAACGGCTGTTTGCGGTGTGTTACACAGTGACTTTGGTGTGAGTGTGAAGCAGTACTATAATTACACTCCCTGATTGATGTATACACATGCAAAATGTTTTAAAGCACTTTAGGCCTCCAATTTAGCATGCAATGTGATTTCTGCCCTTAAAACGCTGCTTTGCGTCAAATCCAGATTTCTCCCCGGGACTTTTGGCGTCTATCCCACTCCGCTATGCCCCCCTCCAGGTGTTAGACTCCTTGAAACATCTTTTTTCCCACAATCCTTCAGGGCAAGGTGAGACGTCGCCCCTCCCAGACGCAGGAACAGACAGCACTTCCCCTATAAAACATTGTAACAGTTAGTCCACCCTCAGTGCTGTTTGTTCCTGCGTCCAGGCAGGTCGGCATCTTCCCTAAGGATTGAGCCTGTGTGCTGGGCTGCAGGTTTTAATTCTATGGGCGGCTGAGATGGTGGTACCGAGGCCATCTAGCCTTCGCTTCACGCTGGACACCCGAGTGAAGTTTGCCTACCTTTCTGCTCCTAACTGTAGGAGGGCAAGTGTGGAAGGCATGGCGTTCTTTTCCCGCTCTGAATGAGGTTGGTTCCGGAGCGCAGGTAAGCCGCTGGCGTGCTGTTGCGGGCTGAGCGTGGGGAGGTGCATGGCGCATGATGGACGCTGGTCCAAGTTGGCTCCCCTGTGGCGCGTATCTTCCGGCGGGTATGCCGGAAGACGCGCTTTAGCCTGTCGGGCCTTCTCTCCGTCACTTCCGGTTCCGCCTCTGTGAATTCTAGGCGGAAGCATAAGAGAACGCTGTGCGTGGCTGGCAGGCATTAGTTACTCTGCAGAGGAGAGACTGCTGTCTTGGCGGCTGGATGTCTCCAGGATGTCGGCGCCGGATAAGGCAGAGAGTAACCCAGCCGCTCAGAAGGTGAGAGTATGGGATCTCTTTCTGAGCCATACGCTAAGGTGCATTTGAATGGTGCTTATATCTGCTGTTTTTTCTCTATATATTTTTCAGACTAAACAGAATGATGCAGGAGATAAGGCGAGGCCTCCTCCTACCTATAAGCGATGCCCTATGTGTAGCGTTAAGATGCCATTGCCATACTCCAAAACTTTGTGTCAACAGTGTATGGAGAAAGTTTTGGGAGAGCAGTCAGGTCCCTCTGTACAGGAGACTTTGCAGGCTTTTAGGGAAGAGATTAACTCTTCATTGGCTTCATTTAAATCCTCTTTAACAGTAGCATGTGCTTCTACTTCTCAGGTTGCTACTGTGTCTGTTCCTGTTTTGAATCCTATCTCAGAAAGTGAGAATCAGGATCAGGGGGAGACAGGGGTTAGTTCAGCAGAGTCTGATTCTAGAGAGATTGAAATTGATACATCTTCTAGATTCAAATTTCGTGTGGAGGATACTGAAGCCTTGATTGCAGCTATTAATGATACGCTGGAATTGAATAAGGATACAGTGTCTGGTCTGTCCATACATGATCAATTATATAAGGGGGTGGAGGAGAAAGAAGGTCTTACTTTTCCTGTCCACAATGCTATTAAGCAGTCTATTCTTAGAGAATGGAAAGATCCTGAGAAGAGGCTGCTTATTTCCAAAACAGTAAAACGCAGATTTCCTTTCACTGTTGAGGATTCGGCTCTTTGGGACAAATGTCCAATAAAGCAGCTCTGACATTGATCGGAAGTCGTAAAGATGTTACGAGAAAGATCTATTTAAAATACTGGAAGACTTTCCACCTTTGGTTGCGAAAGTCAAAGTTTGATAATCTATCTATCCCAGCAGTCTTGGATTTTCTCCAGGATGGTTGGGATAAGAAGTTATCGGTCAGTACATTAAAAGTTCAGATGGCAGCCCTTTCGGCTCTGTCGGGTCTTCCGATTTCTTCATCTCCTCTAATTTTAAGATTCATGAAGGCTGTATCAAGGAAATCTCCGGTTTTTAGACCGTATGTATCTCCATGGGATTTATCCATAGTGTTGCAGGGATTGTCTAGAGGGCCGTTTGAGCCATTGACAGAATGTTCCCTTAACCACCCTGGCGTTCTGATAAGATCGCCAGGGAGGCTGCGGGAGGGTTTTTTTTAAATTAAAAAAAAACTATTTCATGCAGCCAACTGAAAGTTGGCTGCATGAAAGCCCACTAGAGGGCGCTCCGGAGGCGTTCTTCCGATCGCCTCCGGCGCCCAGAATAAACAAGGAAGGCCGCAATGAGCGGCCTTCCTTGTTTTGCTTACACCGTCGCCATAGCGACGAGCGGAGTGACGTCATGGACGTCAGCCGACGTCCTGACGTCAGACGCCTCCGATCCAGCCCTTAGCGCTGGCCGGAACTTTTTGTTCCGGCTGCGCAGGGCTCAGGCGGCTGGGGGGACCCTCTTTCGCCGCTGTTCGCGGCGAATCGCCACAGAGCGGCGGCGATCGGGCAGCACACGCGGCTGGCAAAGTGCCGGCTGCGTGTGCTGCTCTTTATTTGGCGCAAATCGGCCCAGCAGGGCCTGAGCGGCAGCCTCCGGCGGTGATGGACGAGCTGAGCTCGTCCATACCGCCCAGGTGGTTAAAGAGGAACTGTAACGACAAAACGGCCCCTGGGGGGTACTCACCTCGGGTGGGGGAAGCCTCAGGATCCTAATGAGGCTTCCCACGCCGTCCTGCGTCCCTCGGGGGTCTCGCTGTAGCCCTCCGTGCAGCGGTGACGCAATATTTACCTTCCTGGCTCCTGCGCAGGCGCTCTGATGCCTCTCGGCGCCGAAGTAGGCGGAAATACCCGATCGCCGTCGGGTCTGCTCTACTGCGCAGGCGCAAGTTTCCGGCGCCTGCGCAGTAGAGCGGACCCGACGGAGATCGGGTATTTCCGTCTATTTCCGTGCCGAAAGTCGCCACAGCGCCCCCGCTGGAGCCAGCAAAGGTAAATATTGAACTGACAGTCGGCACAGTCGCCGGCTGTTCGGAGGGCTGCGGCGAGACCCCCGTGGGACAGAGGACGGCGTGGGAAGCCTCATTAGGATCCGGAGGCTTCCCCCACCCGAGGTGAGTACCCCCCAGGGGAGGTTTTTGTTGTTACAGAGTCTCTTTAAGAATCTCACGCTTAAAGTAGTGTTCTTAATTGCAATAACTTCAGCAAGAAGGGTAAGCGAATTGCAGGCTTTATCAGTTAAAAATCCATATTTTCAGGACTTTCAGGATAGGTTGGTGCTACAGACTGACCCGAAATTCTGTCCAAAGGTGATGTCTAAATTTCATAGATCACAAGATATAGTCTTACCTACATTTTGTGTAGATCCAAGTTGTGAGAAGGAAAGAGTATTTCACACATTGGATGTTAGAAGGTCAATATTGGAATATTTAGCCAGGACGGCTAGGTTTAGGAAATCAGATTCATTATTTTTATTATTTGCAGGCAAGAATGCAGGGCAGGCTGCATCTAAATCTACAATTGCAAATTGGATCAGGTCAGCTATTATTGAGTCTTATAGAGTAATGAAAGTAGATCCTCCAGCTTCTTTTAAGGCTCATTCTACAAGGGCCATGGCAGCTTCATGGGCAAATAGGGCAGGAGCTTCTCCTGAGCAAATCTGTAAGGCGGCGACGTGGTCGACCTTTTCTACATTCATTCGCCATTATCGAGTGGATGCATTATCGGCTCACGACCAAGCGTTTGGAAGGAAGATTCTCCAAGCAGTGCTCCCACCCTGAGGTTGTATTACTTGTTAATCGTCTCACCTTGCCCTGAAGGATTGTGGGAAAAAAGCAGAGTTAGTACCTGCTAACGATGTTTTGAACAATCCTTCAGGGCAACGATCCCACCCGGGTGTTTTTGTCTTTGTCGGATAATGGCACTTTGTGTGGGTTAGTTGGTTGTTCACCTGTCGGTACTTGTCTAAACGCACTGAGGGTGGACTAACTGTTACAATGTTTTATAGGGGAAGTGCTGTCTGTTCCCGCGTCTGGGAGGGGCGATGTCTCACCTTGCCCTGAAGGATTGTTCAAAACATCGTTAGCAGGTACTAACTTTGCTTTTCCATCACTTTTGTGGCCAGCATAAGTGTTTCTAGTTTTCAAAGTTCACCTCCCCATTGAAGTCTATTACGGTTCGCGGAAGTTCGCGCAAACCAAACTTTTTGCGGAAGTTGGCAAACCCGGTTCGCGAATCAAAAGTCGGAGGTTTGGGCAATCTCTACTTATAACAGTTTATGCAACACTATACCCTGTAACAACTAAAATCCTACTAATATAATAAATGGGAGTGTTCGGATGTTTGGATGTTTGTTACTCGATCACGCAAAAATGGCTGAATGGATTTGAATGAAATTTGGCACACGCATAGTACATTACCTGGAATAAAGTATAGGACACTTTTTATTCCCATAACCAAAAAGGGGGCGGAGACAAATACACATTTCACTGGAAAATGTAAACTGCAGTCATTATTGCACTGTTAATGGGTTCTCAAACTTTGCACAGTTGGTTGTTGGGTGACTGGGATTAATATTCAGGAAAGTGGGTGGAGCCTACAAAAGCCAATCAAAATTCACCTATTGATTTTCAAGGGTAATATTTACATTGCTGCCATTCTTGGACTGTTAATGGCACAAGCCTCAAACCTGGTACAGTTGATCATTGGGTGACTGGGGTTCAATTTCAGAAAGGGGTGGAGCCACAAACAGCCAATTAGATTTGTTTCGTTCCAATGCAAATTATTGATGCCAAACACTGCAAAACTCACAAACTTGGTAATTGAGTAATTTATTAATTGGGTGTTAGAGTTAGAAAAGTGGGCACAGCCAACACCAGCCAAATACATAATTGGGCAACGCGGGTTCATAAGTGGGCGGAAACAAATACAAAATTTTACTGGGAAAATGTAAACCGCAGCCATTCTTACACTAATGGTAGGGTTCTCAAACTTTGCAGAGTTGGTTACTGGGTGACTGGGATTAATAATCAGGAAAAGTGGGTGGAGCCTACAAAAGCCAATCAAAAATCACCTATTGATTTTTCAGGGGAATGTTTCATTGCTGCCATTCTTGCACTGTTAATGGCACAAGTCTCAAACCTGGTACAGCTGATCATTGGGTGACTGGGGTTTAAATTTATAAAAGGGGGTGGAGCCACAAACAGCCAATCTGATGTGTTTAATCTCAATGCAAATTATTGATGCCAAAGACTGCAAAGCTCACAAACTTGGTCATTGAGTAATTGTGTGTTAGGGTTAGAAATAGTAGGCGGTGCCAACACCAGCCAAATACATACCCGAACAATGTCAGGAAATCAGTGGGTGAAGAAAAGTACAAATTTCATTGTGAAAATGTAAACTGCAGCCATTCTTACACTGTTAATGGTAGGGTTCTCAAACTTTGGACAGTTGGTCACTGGGTGACTGGGATTAATATTCAGAAAAGTGGGTGGAGCCTACAAAAGCCAATCAAAATTCACCTATTGATTTTTATGGGGAATATTTAATTGCTGCCATTCTTGCACTGTTAATGGCACAAGCCTCTTGCACTGTTAATCACCTGTACCTGATACAGTTGGCCATTGGGTGATTGGGGTTCAAATTTAGAAAAGGGGTGGAGCCACATCAATCAGATTTATTTTATTTCAATGCAAATTATTGATGTCAAAGACCGCAAAGCTCACAAACTTGGTCATTAAGTAATTGAGTAATTGTGTGTTAGGGTTAGGAAAAGTGGGCGTAGCCAACACCAGCCAAATACCTACACGGGCAACGCCGGGCGTCCAGCTAGTATGTAATAAAAACAGAATTGTATATTGTGTACATGAAGACAACTTTGTATCGCCGTAGCTTGAGCCATTTGTAAGTAGGGGAGGGGACTGCTTGTACTTTAAATTCAGCGTAATGTAGGGGAAAAGACTGAGCCTAAAAGAAATGCAAATATTGGCATCGCAAATGCAAAAAAACGCAGCCAGCACGAAACTCCCCCTCTCCTTTGCTTAGCGGTAATCTCCCCTGTTATCGTGTATATATGAAGTGAGGGCACTTCTCTTCAGCAGGGACACAGACTGCTATAACAATCTGTTTCTGACCTCTGACATGAACAACATGTGGATGTTGAGCTTTAAAGCAAACCAGATGCAAAAAATATTTTATGATATTGTATGAAAAACAAATAGGACATTCGTAGCAAAGAAAGTCCCATATTCTTCTTTTCAGTTATATAGCTTTTTTTTTCTAGAACATTGCATCACTTTGTGATAATTGCAGTTTAGAAGTCACACTCTCTTTTAAGCTACAAAACAAAGCAGAAATAATGACCTTTTGAACGTTCCTGCAGTAAATCATTATCTCAAGCTGTCTCTCACTGTTTCTTGGCTGTTTAAGTGCTTTAGATAACAGCACTGTATTTGACCCAAGTTTGGTCTAAGATCTCAGAGAAGCTCTTGTGCATAGATAACGGAAGTTTTTTTTTAACTCTTCCTGTACTGGAAAACAATGAGACCCATTTCTTTGCTACTAATGTTCTATTTCTTAGCTGTACTGCACATACCATTATTTTTGCTTAAAGTGGTATGAAACCCAGCATTTCCTCTTTGCTCTAAAATATTATTTACAGCATATTATATACTACCACCATTGTTTTTTTACTAGAACAGCATTCAGCTAGTTAAACACAGGACTTACAAGCTCCCTGCAGGGAAAGCTGGACTCATCCAAACTGGAGATAACATTATCTTGTTTACTTAATTGTATCAAGTGAGGAATGTAAACATTCTCTGGCAATTCACACTCCAGAACACAGCCGGATACTCAGAAAGCATTTCTGTTTACATTACAATATGAATACACCAGTAAGGCTAGGGCCACACTAGCTCCGGGTGCGGGACGCATCCGCGGTCCGGGCTCCGATTTTCAAAACCCGGAACGCAAACGGATCTGTGCTGCCTTTTTTGCAGCACACGTTTTGGATCCGCTTGCGTGTTTTTTTTTTTTTTTTGCTAGAGGGGGTAGCAGCCAGGACGGGGGGCTGCGGGCAAAGCGGCGGCCAGGGGGGTCACATCCCCCCCCCCCTTGCTCACCTGGGTGCCCCCCGTCCCCGCTCCCCCTCCAGCTCGCATATAATGTAATAATTTGTACCTAATGAAGTTCGGCGAGCCGGGCACTTCCGCCCACACCGCTCGCCGTCACTTCCTGCAATGTCGCCCTCTGTATTTCAGTGGGCGGCATCGCAGGAAGTGACGGCGAGCGGTGTGGGCGGAAGTGCCCAGCTCGCCGAACTTCCTTAGGTACAAATTATTACATTCTATGCGAGCTGGAGGGGGAGCGGGGACGGGGGGCACCCAGGTGAGCAAGGGGGGGGGATGTGACCCCCCCTGGCCGCCGCTTTGCCCGCAGCCCCCCGTCCTGGCTGCTACCCCCTCCAGCATGGCGGCCCCCTCCTTCACCATGGGACACTGGAAACTGATCCGTTTCCAGTGTCCCAAAATGTCAGTGAAGAGGGAGGCCCGTTTCCCCATTGATTTTCACTACCCGTACGTGTATACGGGTCCGTGAAAAATGCTGCAAGTCCGGACTCAGCGTTCCGGGTTTAAAAACGTATTCCGCGGATCGCACGCGGATACGTTTTTAACTTGAGTGTGTACTGTTCCTATTTTTAACATTGGTATCCGTGGCTACGTTTTTCGTCCGGGACAAAAAACGTAGCTACGGATACGTTTTTAAATCAAGTGTGAACTAGCCCTTAGGCAGTTATCAATAAAATTCAATGTCAGCTCTCAGAGAAAAAATGTACTTTGGGAACTTGACATTTCTAAATGAATAATGATACTTGTGCAAAAAAGCAAATCTGATAACTGTATGGGTTATAAAAAGTAGGAAAACATGTTTTTATTGAATATTCTCTCAGTTTATTTTCCGCTTTAAGGTTTACTTTAATAACTGGTCTGGAATACATAACTTGCTTGTTTGAATCCTTCACTTCTTCTCTTTCAGGGCTGAGAGATGTCTGGAAAAGGCAAAGGAAAGGGGCGTGGCCGAGGACGTGGCCAAGAACAGGTCTGTATCATACGTCTTTGTGTATTGTGCTATGAGCTGGCGTCCTATAACCTCAGATGGGTAAACCTCTCCAACAAGCACTGCTAAGTTACAGCACACTGGCCCCTGGCCTGAGGCACCCTGTATGCGGCTATCAGTATTGAGTGCTTATTTGGCCTGAGGAAGTGGGCGAGTCCCCACGAAACTCGTTGCCTGTGCTTTAGTATTATAAAAATTTCATTCTTATATGAATTTGTCTTTGAGGTAAGCCACCTAATTTTTTTTTCTTATTTTTATTTGCATTTAATGTATTTTATCCTCCTTGGGTGCCTCTTCACCTTTATCCTGCATCTTACCTCATTCTGAGAGGAGTGTCATCTATTCTACACCTGACCCCTAGTGGTTTGTGCCACCACATAGGTTATCAAAGTATATGTGTTCTTTGCAAGAAAGTGACCATCTCCAGGTCCCCTGGTAACCCGAGTGGAGTCGGGGTTGTGCATCTCCACCTGTTCATAGCGGTCGGTTGCCCCTGTGCAACCCTCCTTTGTGAGTATTTTTCCTTTGTTCTCAGACACCCACAACCTTTGTGACGTACTGCACCATCTGGGCTCCTGTTGTCTCTGTGCTTCTTCCTTTAGGGTGGAAGTCTTCACCCTCAACTACTGCATTCTCACAAAAGGTTAAATAAAATAAAAACACAACCATGAAAAATGTCCAATAATCTTCTTATTTAACAGTAAATACTTACTTACCTTTAAAAAAAAGTTCCCACACCACTAGCCTCAAAAATGGTCCCAAGCCAACATCCTCTTATCTTGCGACTTTGAAGATCTCTGCCGGCTGCCACCACCTGACCTCTCCCTGCTTCAGTTCTCAGCTATACTAAGTATTGCTGAGATACCCATCCCTAGCCCTGCACCGCCGGCTCCTGCTGTCCTCCCTGCTCCCTCACACCTGTCACCTCCACCTATGCTGGCACCCATGGGTGCACTAGGTGCCAGCATGGGTGGATGCGAATAGGCAGCGTGAGCCGGCCGTGGAGCATCTGCATAGGACGGAACTATACTGATCTATCTGAAAGCAAAGTATCTTTAAATTGCGTGCATGAAAAAAGAACGCCCGACTTAAAAGGAAATGGCGCCGGTTATTAGCGAAATCTGATAAACAAGCTTTAACGATAAATACCATTGTAAAAACAGACGAGAAATAACGAAAAGATATTAAAGATAAATATCGTTACGTAATTCAACAATACAGATTAACCCAACCCTACCCTCACACAGATCCCTCCCCTGGTGGTGCCTAAAACTAACCACTCCCACGGTGGCGCCTAACCCTAACCTCCTCCCCGGTGGTGCCTAACCCTAACCTCCTCCCCGGTGGTGCCTAACCCTAACCACCCTGGTGGTGCCTAACCCCCCCCGGCGGTGCCTAACCCTAACCATACTCCCTGGTGTTGCCTAAAACGAACTGCCACCCGGGTGGTGCCTAACCCTAACCACTCCCTCTGCAGAAACACCCTTTTGCACATAGTAACAATATCTTTGATAATGTAAAATATGTGCATATAAACTAAATATGACAAACTATAACATTGCAAGCTTCTAAAACGATAACATACTTCAAAAACGAATGTTCTAATGTTAACGATATTTATTGTGGCGCCCTTTTTTCTGCTTTTTTCACCATATTAACGATAATTGCATTAAAGTCTTTGGCGGCGTCCTTTTCGTCCATCCTCAGCCGGTGCCCTTTTTTCCTGCTACCTTTAAATCTCCTTCCAGGGCTCCCCATTGGTTCATTATCATTATGATAGAATCTGCTAGAGATCGATGACACAAGGTGGCCTCCCGGTCATACTTTTGATCATTTTCAGGCCAAAAACAATCCAAACCATTAATCATGCAGGCTGCAATGATCTCTCTTAAAAGGGGGCATTTTTGTGCGTGGCAGTAGCAGCATTTGATTTTGGGATGACGGACGGACCTCTGGCCAGTCTCCACTCGTGCTATGTGCTCCCCACAGACCTGTGGTAAGTGTTTCAGGAGAACACTCACCTATCCACTGGTGGGTTCCTCCTCTGTCTACTCACAATCGCCACTGCTGTGCCAGCACCCTGTGACCTGACAGCATGTATGTGGTCATGTAACGTACATGTCAGAGTCACGGGGTACAGGTGCCCAGCAGTAATAGAGAGAAGGCACAGGAGGAGCTTGCCGACTGTCACTTCCTGCTTGGCCTGCTGCCAGATGGGGATTACCATGTACTGCACCACACACTCAGAATTTCAGTGTAAAACCGGCCTTAACCTTGTGCACATGCTAGAAAAACCTTGGCTGAGATGGTCGTTTTGGGATTTTAGCATGTGCAGAGCGACACCATGGTTTTTGCCGATCAACCATGTCTGAGCTCTAAAACGGGCGATCTTGAAGAGGTGCGTTTTGAGGGCTTGTTTGAAGATGTTAAAAGGATATTGAAATAATTTTAAGTAAACATTGTTCACGTTGCTTGATTTGTTAAACAGCAGCCACGAGGTCCACCCCCTGAACAGCAGCCACAAGCTCCACAGCCAGCACAGCAGCCTCCAGGTCCCCAACCTGCTTGGCCACGAGCCCAACAGCCTGGACAGCAAGCACGTGGTCCCCAACCTGCATGGCCACGACCCCAGCAGCCTGAACCAAGAGGCCCTCAACCTGCATGGCCGCAGCCCCAGCAGCCTGAACCAAGAGGCCCTCAACCTTCATGGCCACGGCCCCAGCAGCCTGAACAACCACGGGGCCCTCAACCTTCATGGCCACGGCCCCAGCAGCCTGAGCAACCACGAGGCCCTCAACCTTCATGGCCACGGCCCCAGCAGCCTGAACAACCACGAGGCCCTCAACCTTCATGGCCACGGCCCCAGCAGCCTGAACAACCGAGAGGCCCTCAACCTTCATGGCCCCGCCCCCAGCAGCCTGCACAACCACGAGGGCCACGACCCCAGCAGCCTGAACAGCAACCCAGAGCCCCACAACCGGAGCCACAGCCACGAGGTCCGGCATCTCCACAATGGCCACGTGGCCCACGGCCAGATCAGCCTAGACCCCCAGCACCTGCATCTATGGCACGGGCACCTCAACCTCAGCAGCAACCCCGAGCTCCACCACCTTCAGTGGCCACTGCAGAACCAATTGAGGTTGGAGCTGCTGCAGCACCTCCAGCACAGCCGGTTTTGCCCCAACCAGAGCTTGTCGTCAGGAGGAGAGGACCTCCAGGAGCTCAACAGCCAGAAGCTGAAGGTAAGCACCTCTTCCTCGGAGAACAAGCCTTTTCAAATAGCTCAAAGAATGGAAGAGAATCTTGATGTAGAGCAGTGTTCCCCAACCCTGACCTCGAGTCCCAGCAATGGGACATGTTTTGTGGAAATCCAGAGGTAGCTAATCATGCTGATTCCCTAATTACCCCACCTCGGTATGTCTGTGCTTTCCTGAAAAAGATGCACTGTTGGTGGTACTTGAGGACAAGGTTTTGGAACGGTTTTAGAATATGTAGAATATTTTCAGCTGCTGTTTTACTCTTGAGTTTTTTTTCTTGATTTAGGCCTGGAACACACTAGGAGCGCATTTCTGAGCGCTTTGTGATTTGAAAATGAGTGTGATCCCACTTGAGCGATGTGATTTTATAAAAATCCCCGATAGCATTGCCTTAGCAAGAGCTTTTTCAAATCACTAATGCCTAGTAAAGGCTGTTAGTGGGTTTGAGCCCTTAGACTCTGTAACAAAATTTTCAGCCTTATTTCTTCTATCCTATAAGTTCCTATACCTTTTCTAATGTGGTCTGTCTTACTGCAGCCTTTCCTAGTTGCACAGTGGCTGTATTATCTCTGTTATATAATCTAATCATCTTTCCTCTGACGGCTTTGTTGGGCTCAGGCACTCAGGCTGGAATGTGCTGTTCTGCTTGTGATAGGATAGAAGCTATACACACCCTCTTCAGGCCCTCTGCAGGCTCTGCGTGAGTCAGACTGAGCTACTCTCAGCCTATCACATGCTATGTCTTGTTTCTAAACACTGCCTAAAACTGGCAATTACAAGCCAGGATTGCAGCAGGGAGTGGCAGAAACAGCACAGAGGGGCCCAGGAAAACATAATAGAATGGTATGTTTTTTTTTATGGTAAGAATTTTAGAGTACAGATTCTCTTTAACCCTCCTGGCGGTATATTAAAAACCGCCAGGGGGCAGCGCAGCCGTTTTTTGATTTTTTTTTTTTTTTTTTTTTTAAATCCTGTAGCGAGCCTAGGGCTCAGCGGCATCCCCCCAGCCCCGCCGATCGCCTCAGGCGATAGGCGATCAGGAAATCCCGTTCAAAGAAGCCATGGCGACGGGGCGGGATGACGTCACCGACGTCATGGACGTCGTGACGTCTAAGGGAGTCCCGATCCACCCCTTGCCGCTGCCTGGCGCTGATAGGCCAGGCAGCGCAGGGGTCTAGGGGGGGGGGGGCTGTGTTGAGACGCGGATAGCGGCGATCGAGCGCGGGGCGGTGGCGATCGAAGTGCTGACGCAGCTAGCAAAGTGCAAAAAAAGCAAAAAAAAAAATTACTCAAATCGGCCCAGCAGGGCCTGAGAAAACCTCCTGCGCGGCTTACGCCAGGAAGGTTAAAGTGTGATTATACTCCCAAAACTAAAATTTCACTTACTATTTTTTTTAATTATAGAAAAATCATTTGAAAGCATTCCCAAGTATTCAGTGTATGAAACCGATTTTATTTTCACTGCAGGGAGCAGTAGAAGCTCGCTTATCGCTGATCTTCAGCAAATTTAAGAATCGCCAGCTGAAGCTCTCTGCCTGTGTCTTTATTCCACCCCCCTCCCTCTGCTGCATAGACACATTACCCTGGCAGCAGCTGAGTCGCCTCAACAGAAAAGGAGTGGGGCGGAATGAAGACACAGGCAGAGAGATTCTTCGTTTTTGCAACGACCAGAGATGAGGAAGCTTCCACTGCTCTCTGCAGCGAGCTCCAGTTCTGGATGGAGGGCTCTTGAATGCCTTACTTTGAAACTGGACAACGATGATGGTTATAGTTGTAATTTAGTAAGCCGTTTGTAATGTTTAAAAAGTAGGGTTTTTTTGGTTTTCTTTTTAATCGCTGCTTAAAGAGACTCTGAAGCGAGAATAAATCTCGCTTCAGAGCTCATAGTTAGCAGGGACACGTGTGCCCCTGCTAAACCGCCGCATATGCGCCGCTAAACAGGGGTCCCTGCCTCCATTCGCGTCTATCAGCCGCGCATCGCCGCCTCTCCCCCGCCCCTCTCAGTGAAGGAAGACTGAGAGGGGCGGGGGGGAGGCGGAGATACGCGCTGACAGACGCGTGTGGGGCAGGGCTGCGGCGGTTAGCCCTGCCCCAACCAGGAAGCGCTTCCCTGCATTACGGAGGGGATTTAGGGGGACAGGGACCCTCGTAAAGCCGCGGGATAGCGGCGGTTTAGCAGGGGCACACGTGCCCCTGCTATACATGAGGTCTGAAGCGAGATTTATTCTCGCTTCAGACTCTCTTTAATGAAGCAGTCTGTCTCTGAGTGCTAAAATGTATAAACTGTTGACCTTTTTATCTATCTGCTGCTCCCAGCACAGCACAATTCTCTGCCAACAAAGGCTTTTATGTCTGTTATTCCTTGTCAGTGAGGGATGCTTTAGTCCGACTGGCTCCCGACTGGAGAAAAACGGTCACTTAGTTGAATATTAACTCTTTCATGCAAAGAAAGAAAAGCACCACAGCCTATGTAATTGTGTGATTGCTATTGTACAAATACGACTATCACCATGTCACATGCAACTGAAAATTCCCTTTAAGTCCGTAAGTTGACTTACTTTTTTTTTTTTTTTCCCCCACCTCCGGTTTAGAGGTTTCTGCCGGATTTAGGGAACTCTCGCTCGGAGAACGGGGAGGACGGAGGCGGGATTTCCACGACCAAGGAGTGCATACGCGACTCACAATTAAGCATGTTGAAAAGTCCAAACAGGGTAAGTGCTGGTAAGGATTTACTCTACTCTACAAGAGCCCTGGCTGCTGGGATACAGACGATCAGTGATGTACTGCAGAGCCAGGTGCATGCTGGGACTTCCATCCACAACATCCACTGCATAGTTATGTAGCCATCTATTTTAAAAAAACGCTACACACCAGGGCAACTTTAGGCTCCTGAGTAGATATAATTATTATTTATTGGATTTATACAGTGCCAACATATATTATGCAGCAGTGTACAATACACAGGATTACAGATAACAGGGGTGACCGATAGCATGATACAGGTAATAGGCAATAGATACAATACAGGTGATAAGCAATAAGATACACAACACAATACAGGTAGCAATACAATGCCAGATCATACACTGGAGTGGTAGTCCCAATAATACAAGTTCACATATTCTGGGTAGAGTGCACAATCAAGTACGATACACAGGGCCGGATTCACCATGAGGCACTGTAGGCATGTGCCTATGGGCGCCTGATGATGGAAAGGTGACTCACTCCCATCCCTGAGTGCCTCCCTCTCTCCTTTCCCTGTGCAGAGGCCCAAGTCGAGTTTAAACAAGCAGCTACTCACCTGACTCTCAGCATTCCACTGATGAGATCTCCCTTCAACTGGAAAACAAAAGTTTGCTTTCTTAAAACAAAGTATTTGTGATCATTCAGGTTGGAGTGAGCTCCGAGATGTCTCCCACAATGCATCACTGCTGAATATATGCAAATTAACCATTGTTACCCTTAGAAGCTAAACACACCTCCAGAACCACTGAAATGCAATGATGTCAGCTTGTAGTTAGTACAGAGCCAATAATCCAACATGCATACAGACTGTTTCGGATTGTTTGATCCTCATCAGTGCATGGCATGGATTAATTTGGCTCTATGGAGTAGGGCTTGTAACACCGAGAGGTACAGACTAACCAGCAAGCTCATGGTGACCCAGAACTCATTGGAGTGTGTAAGGGACTACAATGGTCCTAAAAGCCCCCTTACTAAAATGCATGGAAAACAAGTTTGCTTTCTTAAAGGAGAACTGTAGTGAGGGATATGGAGGCTGCCATATTTATTTCCCTTTATGCAATACCAGTTGCCTGGCAGCCCTGCTGGTCTATTTGGCTGAAGAAGTATCTGAATCACACCAGAAACAAGCATGCAGCTAATCTTGTCATATCTGTCAAATTTGTCAGAAGCATCTGATCTGCTGCATGCTTGTTTAGGGGCTATGGCTAAAAGAATTAGAGACAAATGATTACCCGAATAGCCAGGCAACTGGTATTGCTTAAATGGAAATATGACAGCCTCTATATACCTCTCACTACAGTTCTTCTTTAAAACAGAAAGTATTTGAGATAATTCAGGTTGGAGTGAGCTCCAAGATGTTTCCCACAATGCATCACTGCTGAATATATGCAAATTAACCGCCTTCAACTGGTGGAACCTCTAGCTACCTAATACTTTGGGGCACCTCTAGCTACTTAAAGTGAACCTTAAGCCAGAAATAAAAAAAACGTTTTACTCACCTGGGGCTTCTACCAGCCCCCTGCAGCAGTCCTGTGCCCTCGCAGCCACTCACTAATCCTCTGGTCCCCCGCTGCCAGCTAGTTTCGTTTTTGCCGACAGGCCTGTCAGGACTGGCCACGCGTAGCTTTTTCCGCATTCCCGACTGCAATTAGCGCTATTGCAGTCGGGAATGCGGAAAAAGCTACGCGTGGCCAGTCCTGACGGGCCTGTCGGCAAAAACAAAACTGGCTGGCAGCAGGGGACTAGAGGATTAGTGAGTGGCTGCGAGGGCACAGGACTGCTGCAGGGGGCTGGTAGAAGCCCCAGGTGAGTAAAACTTTTTTTTTTTTTTTTTTTTTTCCTGGCTTAAGTGTCCCTTTAAAGCGGACCCAAACCAAACATTTTTTTAATTAAAAATATTTAGTTGCACCACTCTGACACATACAAAGATAAATAAACACTCCTTCAAACCTATGATAATTTTTCCAATAACACTCCAGGACAGGTACACATTGAGACTTGGCTCCTCCCAGGAACAGGAAATATCCTTCAGCCTCTCTATAAATTAAAGATGGACCCAGGGTCAGGCAGTATTGGATATTTCCTGGTCCAGGAACCAGGTCTCTCTATGTGTGCTCGCTGTCCCGGAGAGCCTGGGTGGCTAGGGATATGTTGGCACTGAAGCGGGCTGGAAGATATACGGAAGTCCGTTTCCCCTGTGGAGTACCTGTGGGTTTGGGCTTTTCAGCGACATCTCCCAGTGGATTGTAGCCCTGTTGGTCGGCCTGTTGGATGGTAAGGCTCTGCTTCAGGAAGGGCTGCCCCCAGGACCCATCATGCGGAGGCAACGGCCAGGTGGAGGACGTCCGGAGGATGCGCAGAGCGGAGGCAGAGTGCGGAAATCCTCCGGCCGCGACCTACGGGATAACTTCCGGGTCGCGTGACGTCACTTCCTGTGCGCCGGATGAAGAGGGGCAGCCGCCCGGAGTTCTCCGCACACGGCGTCTCGCGCGTCAAGGAGAATGTCGGAGGTAGAACAGGAGCCAGGACGGGTAAGACTGCTCTGCGGGGATCCGGGCAGCGGTGGTGACCCTTGTGGGGGCGGCAAACCGCACGCAGCAGGAAGGGTTTTTGGGCTGCATTGAGCCTGTAGTGTGGCTTAGGTGAAAGCTGTTTGTGTTTGGGAAACAGTCTCTCTTATGGTTGTTATGCACTGCAGGCTTGGATTATTGTTTATTCTTAATACAGATAAAATCCATAGCATGCAAAGTAGTTTTTTTCAGTATTCTGGTGAAAAACAAAACACTTGCATATTTTACTAAATGTATTGTTGGTGTAATAATGCAATGCACAAGCTAATATGTAAATGTGTTGAAGCTGATAAACATAGGCTGTGAGACAAATTAGTTTTTTCTGTTATGTTGTTACAGGGCACTACGGCAAATGTACCTGACCCTGCAAAGCCCTCAAAACGGTGCCCTGTGTGCAATGTAAAAGTGAATCCTGCATCAACTAAGTTATTATGCAAGGATTGTACTTATAAAGTCATGAAACATGAATCAGCATCTCAGAGAGATATTCAAGCTCTCAGACAGGATTTAAAAGATACATTAAAAGAATTTAAGGCTACGTCGGTTCCTTTTAAGCCCGATACTCCGGTTGAATCACAGGCTGATCAACCCTCTCAACCTAAAGAGTCTGAGATAGTAATCCCCAAAAAAGCTACTAGCAAAACTAACAGACCGGTTATAGTTTCAGATGAAGATGAAATTAGCGAGAATGAGGATGGTTCTGCAATCTCTATGGAAGCACAGGAAATAGAGAATAAACCCTCAAAATTTAAATTCCCTGTGGCGGAGACGGAAATGTTGTTGTTAGCCATATATGAAGATTTGAATCTGAATAAAACAGTTACTGAAGCAGTATCACTGCATGACAAATTGTACGAAGGCATGGAAAGCGCACAAGAGCTGAACTTTCCTGTACATCAATCTACCAAGAATCTGATAACTAGCCAGTGGAAAAACCCAGATAAAAAAATATTTCTCATGTCCATCAGCTGGGATACCCTCTGAGTGATGGCTCCGCCCATCCTCTGGGGAAACACAAAAAAGAAAGTATAAAAAGCTCCCGCCCCCCTCCAACCTCAGTTCATTTGTGTTTCCGTCCAGAAACACACGGAAGAAAGCAGCTCCCATTTATTATTTTTTTATGGCCTCGCCGGAGGGTGAGAGGGTCATGGAGCGGGGTACCTGGTGGCTGGAGGTGGTGCAGGAAGGGGACATCGGATAGCTGCCGCTGGTACCGCCATTACGCCTGGACGCCCACGGGTGGGATTGGGCTGTCCGGCTGCCGCCTTCCTCCTGCGCAAGGCAGTTTTCGGAGTTATGACGACATCCGGTGGTGACGGCAGTTCCGGAAGTCGTCATAGGAGGCGGGCCGGAAGTTGCATTGCGGACGGCGTGGTTTTAAGAGAAACGCCTGGCGTGGGTAGGTGCAGCATTATGGAGGAAGCTTCTGTCCCTGCTGCTGCTTCCACAGCCCTGAATGCATCCACGGCATCTTCCTCATCCAGCGGAGCCGCAAGTCACGCACACGCTGAGGGTGGGGTGAGTGGGGGGTCGTTGATCCCTGAGTTCTTCTGAGGGATGCATGATTATGTTAATCCTAATCAGTCCTCTATCCTGTGTTATTTTTTTCAGGCTAGAGTGGAGTCTGGACCTAGTACAGGTTCAGCAGGGCGACAGAGGTCTAAAAAATGTTGCCAATGTTTCACTAAACTGTCTTCTAGCTATGCAAAAACTTTGTCAGGCATGTATAGATGCAGTGATTGCTTCTGAGTCATCCTCTATTTTTAAGAACATTATGAAATCAGTTAAAAAAGATATGAATGATACTTTAGAAAAATTTAAAGAGTCTATTTTACCCTCTACTTCGGCCACTGTAGCTGTTCAAGGGCCTTCTTCTGCGGCAGAGACTGCTTCCCCTTCCCCCATTCCTACAATCCCCCCATTTCCAGTTGCGCCTGCTCCTGGCCTACCGCCAGTACCTTTTCCATTAATTCCTGGGCTAGGGGAAGAGGCGGAGGAGGAGGAAGAGTTGGAAGGCAGGGAATATGTTTCGGAGATAGAGGAGGGTGAGAATGTTTTTTCAGGGGAAGACTCTGAGGATGACACGAAAAGGGCGTCTAGATTTTTGTGTAGTACAGACGATATTAATGAATTATTAAAGGCGGTTTACGCCACGGAGCAGATTCCTGAGACACCAAAGGAGTTGTCAGCTCAGGATCTAGTTTATTCGGGTCTTGCCCAACAGTCAGGTCGGGTTTTTCCTTTCCATCAGTCAATCAAAGAAATTATTGAATCACAATGGAAAGAACCAGAGAGGAAACTTTTTATTCCAAAAGCAGCAAAAAGGAAGTTTCCCTTTTCGGAGTCTGATATCAATCAATTTATTAAGTGTCCGAAATTGGATGCAGCCTTATCAAAGTACTCCAAGGGTTCGGATCTATCTTTTGAAGATGCGGGGGTCCTGAAGGACGCCATGGATAAAAAGATAGATCTCTTACTTAAAAAAGCTTGGGAATCGGCGTCTTTCGCCTTTTTACCAGGTGTTTCGGCTACTTGTATTTCTCGCAATTTAAGGGTATGGATGGATAATTTACTAACCCATATTAAATCAGGTTCAGACTTAAATGAGTATGTGAAGTCCCTGCCAGTAGTCCTTAAATCGGTAGCTTTTCTGGCGGATGCATTAGTGGAAATGGTTCGTATTTCAGCTCGAACTACGGCACTTATTAACGCAGCCAGAAGAGCCTTATGGCAAAAAACTTGGGAGGGTGATTTAACCTCCAAAAACAAGTTATGTGCCATTCCCTTTTCGGGTGAACTTTTATTTGGGAAAGAATTAGATGAGGTCCTTTCTAGATCTGCAGAGAAAGGCAAACAATTTCCGACCAAGCGGAAGAGTTTTAAAAATAGGCCTCAGGGTCTTTTCAAAAAACCGATAGTGGAACAGCCAAAAAATCAGCCTCAGCAAAGGAAATGGTCCTTTCCTGGGGGTAAAGGTAGGGGAGGGTTTGCGCTTGCAAAACCAAATCCCCCTAAAGACAACAAATGACTTTTTGCCCGTGGGAGGAAGGCTTCATTATTTTCAGTCAGAGTGGGAAGCAATCGAACCAGATCCGTTCATTTTGAAAATTATAAGAGAGGGATATCGTCCACAATTTTCTGTTCAACCTCCTCCCAGGGTGTTCATAAACAAACTTCCTCAGGATCAGACCAAAGCCAGAGGTCTGATAAGGGAGATAGACAAGTTAATTGCAAAAAGAGTAATTGTTTCAGTTCCTCGAATTCAGGAGCTAAAAGGATATTACTCTCATGTGTTTCTAGTTCCCAAAGCAAACGGAGAATTCAGGTTTATACTGAATCTAAAGTCCCTGAATCCGTTTCTAGTATACAAAAGATTCAGGATGGAAAACATATATTCTGTAAGGTCTCGTCTACAAGGAGGGGAATTCTTTGTGTCGATAGACCTACAGGACGCTTATCTGCACATTCCGATTGCAGATTCCCACCAAAAATTCCTGAGATTTGCGGTACGAATAGAGGCAAACCTACCACTTTCAATTCCAGGCCCTACCATTCGGGATTGCCTCGGCCCCCCGAATATTCACAAAAGTGTTATCGGAGGTCATGAAGGTGATAAGACAACAGGGGATAATGATTGTTCCTTACCTAGACGACCTTCTAATCTTTGCCAATTCAGAGGAGAGGGTCAGAATACACAGAGACTTGGTGATTCAGATTCTATCACGTTTGGGATGGATTCTGAATGATCAAAAATCGAATCTAAATCCAACCCAGTCCATTGTTTTTCTGGGGTATGTGATAGACTCAGTGGGAGAAAGGATTTGTCTCACTACAGGGAAGATAGAGAAATTGCAGGAGGCAATAAGAGAGCTGTTATTGCTTCAAGAGATGGAAATCAGACAGATAATGAAGGTGTTGGGTCTGTTGACGGCTTCCATTCCAGCGGTTCCTTGGGCACAGGCCCACAGTCGTGCTATTCAAAATTGGTTGTTGAAGACGTGGGACAAGTCGCAACTAACGTTAGATCGGTCAGTACAAGTTCCAGCATATGTGAAGCAAGGTCTTCACTGGTGGTTGCAAACCACACATTTAATGCAAGGGAGGATCTGGAGACAATCAGATCCGGTAAGAATTCATACAGATGCCAGTGCCTGGGGATGGGGGGCCACAGCAATGGGACATCATGCGCAAGGGAGATGGTCCAGACAAATAGCCAAGAAATCATCAAATTTCAGAGAACTGCAGGCAGTAAAGGAGGCGATTTTAGCCTTCCAGAACATGATTCTATCCAGACATGTTCTCATTTTTTCGGACAATGTATCAGTAATAGCGTATATCAACAAGCAAGGGGGAACCAGATCGATGATACTGGGGCAACTGACGGCAGAAATTCTGGGTTGGGCAGAGGAAAATCTCTTGTCATTAGAAGCGGTCCATGTCAAAGGCATTTTGAACCTGGAGGCGGACTATTTAAGCCGCCACGAAGTGGATCATGCAGAGTGGGAATTGAATCCAGAAATGTTTCTCTGGGTCACGGAAAGGTTAGGGAAGCCGGAGGTAGACCTCTTCGCCTCCCCAAAAAACGCAAAGCTTCCGCAATTCTTCTCGATCCACGATTGTCCAAATTCTCTGGGGTTGGATGCCCTATCAATCCCTTGGACATTCAGCCTAGCTTATGCTTTTCCTCTTCTCAGGTTGCTTCCACAAGTGTTGGAGAAATTGCAGAAAGAGAAGGCAAATCTAATTTTGATAGCCCCGGCCTGGCCCAAGCGAGTATGGTTCTCCACTCTTCTCAGTCTTTCGGTTCAACCACCCCTGAGACTACCAGTCACGCCAGATCTATTGAAGCAGGGCCCATTGTTGCATCCCAGACCGGAGCTATTCAAGCTCTCAGCTTGGATCCTGAGAGGGTGATGTTAAAAAATAAGGGTGTATCGGAGAAAGTGATTGAAACACTTCTCAAATGCAGGAAGCCAGTTACTCATAAGATTTATAGAAAGACTTGGAAGGTTTATCTGTTTTGGTGTTCCTCCAATAACAGAAATCAGAATGAGATTGGAGTAATTCTAGATTTTTTACAAGAGGGTCTAGAAAAAGGGTTGGCCTTAAACACTTTAAAAGTTCAGTGCTCAGCTTTGTCAATATTACTGGACAGACCTTTGGCACAGGAAAGATTGTTGAAAGATTTTTTTCGCGCAGTCCAAAAATCCACCCCTGTAAGGCAAAAAGTTTTGCCGCAGTGGGATTTATCCTTAGTTTTGAATGTTTTAACCAGGACTCCTTTTGAACCTATGGAAGAAATTGAACTTAAATTTCTTACCTTGAAAGTCGCCTTCTTGGTGGCGATTACGTCGGCCAGACGCCTGGGGGATCTTCAGGCTCTCTATTAAAGACCCTTTTCTTACCATTTTTCCAGACAAGGTTGTTTTACGTTTAGATCCCAATTACTTACCTAAGGTGTCTTCGGATTTTCATCGTACCCAGAATATTGTTTTACCTTCTTTTTGCAGCAATCCTTCCTGTGCGAAAGAAGCTGAATTTCATTCCTTAGATGTTAGGAGAGCAATCCTGGCATATTTAGAGAGGACAAGAGAATTTAGGAAGTCTTCTCATTTATTTATTCTTTTTTCGGGGAAAAATAAGGGTCAGCAGGCATCTAGACAGACTTTAGCGAGATGGGTTTGTGAAAGTATTTCTCTAGCATATAAGGTCTCAGACTCCACTCCACCATCAAGCATCAAGGCTCATTCTACACGATCCTTGTCAACATCTTGGGCAGAGAGAGCTGGGGCCTCGATTCAACAGATATGTCAAGCGGCTACCTGGGCGAGTCCTTCCACTTTTATCAAGCACTACAGAGTGGATGTATTATCGCAACAGGATTTGGCATTTGGCAGAAAGGTGCTACAGGCAGTAGTCCCTCCCTAGGTGGGTGTGTTACTTGTTTATCACTCAGAGGGTATCCCAGCTGATGGACATGAGAAAGCACCTGTTAGTCTTACCGGTAACAGTGTTTCTGTACAGCAGCTGGGATACCGTCTACTACCCTCCCTTTGCCTGTCGCACTTCCTTATACCTGTCTTCTGTCGTGAGTGGGTCACTAGGAGGTGCTTCGCTCCTCTTCTCCCGGTGTTTCGGTCTTTTACTTTTTATACACTGAGGTTGGAGGGGGGCGGGAGCTTTTTATACTTTCTTTTTTGTGTTTCCCCAGAGGATGGGCGGAGCCATCACTCAGAGGGTATCCCAGCTGCTGTACAGAAACACCGTTACCGGTAAGACTAACAGGTGCTTTGTCTAGAGGTTTTAAAAGACTCTTTCCGTTCTCGGAGGAAGATTGTAAAATATGGGACAAGAGTCCCAAGTTAGACTCTGCTTTCTCACAAGTAAGCAAGGATGATGAACTGGCGTTTGAAGATCTGGGCTATCTAAAGGATCAATCCGATAAAAAAATAGAATATGCCCTAAAACGTTTGTGGCCTGCCATTTGTGCAAACTTCAGACCCTCTACTGCTACAACTTGTGTAGCGAGAATGCTAGCATTATGGATGCAGCAGTTGGAAGATAACATTAATAAGGGTATGCCAAAAGATCAGTTAATTAACTCAATGACGGTCATGCATAAAGCGGTAGCTTATATCATAGACACAGCCTCGGAGTCTATTAGGTTGACAGCCAAGGCAGCGGGTATCTCTAATGTTGCCAGACATAATCTGTGGATCAAGACCTGGCATGGGAGTATGGAGTCAAAAAACAGAGTATGCTCTATTCCTGTGGTAGGAGATACTCTGTTTGGTCCAGAATTAGATGAGGTTCTGGAAAGAACTGCCAACAAGAAAAAATCTTTTCCGAAAAAGAGACAATTCAAAGCAGGGAAAAGGTTTTTTTCGTCAAAACAGACAAGCAGACAGATCTGAAAACCAAAATAAGAGACGTTCATGGTCCTTTAATAAAGATCAAAGGAAACCAGGTCCGAGTTTCAGAACCCCTATCACACAAAGCAAACAATGACAGGTTGAAAGTGGGGGGAAGGTTGGGCTATTTCCTTCCACATTGGAAAACTATAACAAAGAGCCCTTTTATTCTAAATCTTATAAAGAAAGGTTATCACATTGCCTTTCAGGCAAGACCTCCAAAAAAGTTTGTAGTGACCAAGCAGCTGACTTTGCCTCAACATCAGGCAGCATTGCAGGAAATCATTACAGATATGCTGGACAGACATGTGGTATCAGTAGTGCCAGTGACACAAAGAGGCGAAGGCTTCTACTCAAAAATTTTTCTAGTTCAAAAGCCTTCCGGAAAGTACAGAATAATTCTGAACCTGAAACCCATAAATCCTTACATAAAATATGAAAGGTTCCGGATGGAATCAATTTACTCGATAAAAAATCTACTGATACCAGATGGTTTCATGGCAAGCATAGATCTACAAGATGCATATTGGCATATACCAATAGAACTGGAATCGCAAAAATTCCTAAGATTCGCAGTGGAGATGGAGGGGAAAATTCAGCATCTGCAGTTCCGCTGCCTCCCATTTGGCATAACATCAGCCCCAAGAATCTTTACCAAGGTCATGGGAGAACTGATAGGGGCCATACACAGACAGGGTATTCTAGTCATCCCCTACCTAGACGACCTGTTGATAGTAGCAAAAAATGTATCAAGTCTAGAGGAACACAAACAGACTGTACTGAATCAGCTGCAACAGTCAGGCTGGATTGTGAGCAAAGACAAGTCACAACTCACTGCAACACAAAAGATTCTGTTCTTAGGATTCATTATAGACTCAGTACAACAAAAAATTCTACTCCTACAGGAGAAAGTACAAAAGATAATGTCCGAGGTGGAAAAATTCAACACTTATCAGACAATAGAGATCAGACGAATTATGCAACTTCTGGGTCTTCTATCCTCGGTAGCACCAGCAATCCAGTGGGCACTAATGCACACAAGAATTCTACAGTCGTGGATGTTATCCAATTGGAACAAACAGAACACTCTAGACAACACAGTGACAGTGGAACCACACATAAAAGACAGTTTAGGGTGGTGGCAGATATCCCAACATCTCACACAGGGCAAGCTGTGGTCCATACCGATACAGAGAATCTTGACGACAGACGCCAGCCAATCAGGCTGGGGAGCCCATGTGGACAAAGTCCAGGTGCAGGGACTATGGGATCACTCAATGGCGGAACACTCATCAAATTAGAGAGTTGATGGCCGTGAAGATGGCAATAATAAGCACAATGCATCATCTGAAATCCTGTCATGTACAAATTCAATCGGACAATGCAACAGTGGTCTCATATATAAATCGTCAGGGAGGAACCAGGTCCAAGAGGTTATTACTCCTGACGTTGGAAATTCTAGAGATAGCAGAACACAATTTCCTTTCGTTAACAGCAGTACATCTAAAAGGGGAGTTGAATGTTTTAGCAGATCAGCTGAGCAGAGTTCAGACTACGAACACGGAATGGTCACTCAACCACAGGTTGTTCGAGATTATAGTGAGCAAATGGGGTCAACCACAAATAGACCTGTTTGCAAACAGGTCGAACCGGAAATGCAAACAATTCTATTCCCTAAATATGATGGACAGACCAAAGGCAATAGACGCCCTGGCGTCATAATTGGGATCAAAGCATACTGTATGCTTTCCCACCACTAAATCTGATTCCCTTGGTACTGCAGAAATTGATGAAATCAGTGTCAAATGATATTGATTGCTCCAAACTGGCCCAGGAGAGCGTGGTACCCACTTCTCCTGTCAATGCTTACAACACAACCATGGGAAATACCGGTATCAGAGGATATGATACTGGTGCAGGACCAAGCTGTATTAAACCTAGAAAGATGGAAACTTACAGCGTGGTTTCTGAAAGGGCAGTCCTTGAGAGTAAGGGGCTGTCAACCAGAGTAGTAAATACCCTATTAAAAAGTAGGAAGGAAAATACTCGCCTTATTTACCAGAAATACTGGAAGACTTTTATTTTATGGTTAGAAAAATCAAACTTCCATTCGACAGAAATGGCAACAATTTTAGAATTTCTGCAGGAAGGAGTTGAAAAAGGATTGGCCTTAAGCACTATTAAGGTCCAGATATCCGCACTATCAGTTTATCTAGACAAAAAATTAGCACTAGATCCACTTGTAATTAGATTTGTAAAATCAATTGAAAGAAATAGACCAGTGACAGTTAGACAATTTCCTAAATGGGATCTATCCTTGGTCCTGCAAGCATTGACATCTAGCGAATTTGAGGAAGATTCCCTTAGAATGTGTACTCTAAAAACTGTGTTTTTAGTAGCAATCACGTCTGCTAGACGCATAAGTGAACTACAAGCTCTCTCACACAAAGAACCGTACTGTTCATTTTTTAATGATCGAGTGGTGCTCAGAACAAGCCCGGAGTTCCTACCAAAAGTAGGAGACATGTTCCATAGAACACAGGAGATAATTTTACCTTCTTTCTGTATGGATCCAAAAACAGAAAAAGAGACTAAACAACATAAGCTAGATGTACGAGAGAATCTAATAGTCTACCTGGAAAAAGTCATAGAATTCAGGAAGTCTGAATCATTATTCGTTAATTTTGCAGGGAAATCCAAGGGATTGAAAGCATCCACAAAAACCATAGCCAAGTGGATCAAAGATTGCATCATAGAGTCATATAAGATTAGTGGTAAAGATCCTCCAGTGAACTTGAAGGCCCATTCCACCAGGACAGCCGCAACTACGTGGGCTTACAGGGCAGGTACGTCACCATTGAACATCTGCAAGGCGGCAACCTGGAAGAACCTGGGAACCTTCATGAGGCATTATCGATTGGATCGGCTAACTGAGACCGATCAGGACTTCGGAAGAACTGTCCTAAGGGCAGTTAGCCCACCCTGAGGTTGGTGATTGATTTCTTGCTTATCTCAATGTGTACCTGTCCTGGAGTGTTATTGGAAAAACCAGGAGTTAGCTCACCTGGTAACGACATTTTAAGTAACACTCCAGGACAGGTGGGGGTACCCACCCCCATATATATCAAATATTGCATGATATACATGTTATGTTATATGTTTGAAAATGTAATATAAGGAGGTTAGGTTTAGTATATTGTTCCTGTTACTTGATATTATACTGCCTGACCCTGGGTCCATCTTTAATTTATAGAGAGGCTGAAGGATATTTCCTGTTCCTGGGAGGAGCCAAGTCTCAATGTGTACCTGTCCTGGAGTGTTACTTAAAATGTCGTTACCAGGTGAGCTAACTCCTGGTTTCAGTGCATGCTTTTCACCCTTCTCTTTTCATAGCTAGGATTATACTGGGGGCAGCCATTAGCAATTCCTCCATTGCCAGACACCATCTACTCCACCAGTTTGCCGGAAAAATTCCGGCAATTTGAAAGGAAAGGAGGGGGTTCCTCCAATAAATGTAAAATATTTTATATTTGTCATCATGCAGCTGAAAAAAGGCTGCTATTTATTATTATAATTTAGAAAATAGATTTTTATTTCTGAAATCATGTATTTTTAATTTGGGTCCAGTTTAATACTGAGAACCTCTGGCTACCTAATACTAAATGGCACTGTAGCTACCTACGCCAGGAAAGGGAAGTAAGGGTGGCCAGTGGCCACTAATGATCCAATCTTACCAAATCTATATAGGTTAAGGAGAAAATTGAGTGAATATATTGAATGGATAATTTAGACAGTTACCTTCTATTACATAGAAATGGTAAGATTGGATGAAAAAGATTGTACCGTTAGTGGCCAGCTTAAGGCAGAAGTGACAGCTGGGACAGCCAGCACACTTGTGGTGCAGTTCGGTCAGTTCAGTCATCTTACGTTTAGATGTGCATCTTTTGTTATACTGCCTCTGCTTGCCCTGAATCTGCTCTGTATCTGTCTATTAGTCTTTCTTAACAATCTATTTAATTGCCACAGTGTAGAGGAACTTCAAGAATTTTTACACATGTCAGGCTTTCTGATGTGAAATAACACATCTTAAAAGCAGGAACCCAAGAGGTTAAACACACAGCCTAAGGTATTCAGGGGAAGCCTTGTGACGAGCATGCAGTTTTCCAAGGACTCTTAAAGCTCATTTAAAATGGACTGCTCAGCCATAACGAAGTAAGAACTTTCCGATTTTATTCCTTTTTATTTTTAAGCTCTGTGTGTATGTTAATTGGTGTATATAACTGTATGTAATGCATTTTTACTATTAAACGTTTTAAAAAATCGTTTAGCGGTTATGACCTGTTGCTGAACATACACAATCGTACCCATTCTCCTGAAACCGCTACCCTGTGTTTAATAGAAGTGTACATTTATAACCCGTAGGCATGAATCCGGTTCAGCTGTTCAGATCTGACCCAGGTTCCTGCATACTGCTAAGGGGTAATAGAGCGTTCTCAAAGTATTAGTATAATTACAGTAGCGGGCTGTGTAACCCGCTTGGTGGCAGATCTTTGAATTGTATGTGTGTGGTGAATCCTTTGGCGTCTGAACGCTCCCTCCGCGAGTCAGTTCATCAAATTGTGAAGTTGGGTTACCCTTCGTGATGAACAAATGACAGTGTGAGAGGATTTCTGACTCTGATCGATTGACCCCATCCGCAGACCGGCCTAGCGGTCTGTGACATTGGTTGACAGCTTATTGGGATTTGTGTATGTTCAGAACATCAACGGCAACGTTATTTGATTAACCTGCCAGAACAGATCAAAATCTGTGGTCTGTAACCATTGCATTACCATTTATATAGACTAAACGTATAGCATAGAGTCTCCCCCCCCCCCCCCCCCCCCAATCTCTTTTGCCATCCTATCTTTTATTTGGCAAAAATGGCTACAGCAAGATACAAGAAAATGTCAGTGCCAGACCTAGTAAACTTGTGTGAAGAAAAAGGCATTGTGACTTATAGAAAAAAAGTGCAATTGGTCGAGGACTTATTGCGACTGAATACCCAGCCGGAGCAGATGCTGGGAGAGCACACTCCTGGTTCAGACGGTGCTGTGACTGGGGCAGAGGGAAGTGAGCGGTTGGAGCACAGTAACCCACTTCCAGACCAGAGGAAAACGGAACCACGTCTGAACCGATCGCTGTAAATGCTGAGGAGCGTGGTGGCCGGCAGGAGCCCGCCCATGCAAACCTTTCCCGTGTTCCTGAGGCTGGGATGCAGCTTGCTTTACAAAGACTGGTGGATACAAATCCTGAGCTGTACCTGCAGATTGTCAGAGAAAATGCTGACCGCTCAGAACGCCGGGAGCAGGCAGAAAGGGGAGCCTCAGAACGCCAGGAGCAGGTGGAACGGGAAGCCTCAGAACGCCGGTGGCTTGCCAAGAAAGAGGCGACAGAGAGAATTCGCCCGCCGACACGACCTTGAAATGGCCAAACTGCGAGGGCAAGGCAAAAATCCCTCGCAAAGTGCTCCGGAACTCCGGCCCACAGCAGGCCTGTTTGGGACTCCCAAGTTTAAATTCCCAGAAATGGAGAAGGGAACTGACCCGGACACTTACTTGCAGTCCTTTGAAAAGACTTGTCATCAGCATCATCTGCCCCAGGAGCAGTGGGCGAGATTTCTGACACCCAACTTGCGGGACAAAGTGCTAGAGGCGTTTGTGGACTTACCCGATGACAAGGACAATTACTATAAGGTGATAAAAGCTGCAATTATCGCCAAATACCAGTTGACCCCAGAGGTCTATCGCAAAAAGTTTTGCTCCCTGCAGAAAGGCCACACCGACTCTTACACCGACCCGGAGAGTCGTCTGCTGACCGTGTTCAGGCAGTGGTCGCGGGGCCTCAACAAAGACTCTCACCAGGGTCTGGAGGACCTCATCGTGTAGGAGCAATTGCTGAACTGCTGCACTCTAGATGTCCGTCAGTTTGTCTTGGAGCGGAAGCCTGACTCCGCCAAAACTGCCGCAGAACTTGCAGACACTTTTGTGGCCACCCGTGTACCGGACAGCCGCAAACCTCCAGCCCAGAGCTGGAAAGGGGGGAGACCTGGGCAACCTAGCTCTCCTCCCCCTGCGAAACCGTAGGAATCGGGTCACACAGCCACAGAGGCCGGATGCTGCACCTGCTACTCATTCGCCTGATGCCACATATGTTCCGAAGTGTTACCACTGTGGACAGCGAGGACACCTAAAGTCTGCCTGCCCCGAGGTGAGGACGCCGTCTCCAGAGCCTAGCGCAGAATCGGCTAGTGCATCCTCTACTGCACACGCCTACCTCGTCATGGGAGCAGCAAATCCTCGACTTTCCGGAAATCATCAAGTCGTGAAGTAAACGACCAGATCGCTGTCGATTTCCGCGATACAGGCGCAGAGCTTACCTTGGTTCGCTCTCATCTTGTGGCCAGGGAGAATTTCCTGCCTAATGAGCGTGTTACACTTGTGGGAGTTGCTGGCACACACACATGCATCGCTAAAGCTCGTGTTGTTCTCGATTTGGGGAAGGGGGCGCCAGACAAGAGTTGTGGGGGTGACCGATGACATCTCAGTGCCTGTGCTGTTGGGCACCGATCTGGGCACCCTACGATCTTTTTATGAACCTATGATAACCACCCCGGATCTCCCGTCCGGACCCACTCAGGTACTGTACAAGCTTGGGGAGGGGCAGAGGGAGGCTGTTGGGGTAATGGTACCTAGCCCTCCTAGGGAAGGAGGCCAGGAAGAGGTACCTGTTTCTAACGGACAGCTGTCTAATCGCTGTTTGATTCTAAACATGTCATTGTTCCAGATACCTGTGTACCTGATGTGAAAAGTGAACGTAACTGTGATGTTAATGTTGTACCAGATGTTGCTAATAGCTTTCATGCTGAATCTCACATTGCTAAAAATGATTTATGTTTAAGTGTGATTGCCTCTAACCTAAGAGGTCACAGTCTTGTTTTGCCTGGGTCATATCCTTGCAGGGCAGCGGAAGCAGGCCAGGTGTCAGAGCAGGCAGCTGGGGGCCTAGACCTCCCCTCCTGCTATGACAGCCAGAGTGCTCCACCATTGCCTGTTACCAAACAGCTGGTGGGGACAGGCAGTTTCTTCCCTGTCTTCCCCTTGCAGGAGCAACCCAGTGCAAAACTGCCCAGAGGTCCTCCTGGGGGAGGAACAAGCCTTGCCACCCAGGTGAAGGTCAAGTAAGGAACTTGAGAACACTTTCAGTAGGCGCGTGGATCAGGTCTGGCAGACCTATTCCGTGCACCCAATTTATGGGGGGAGGTGTGACGAACATTACGGAAAGTCGTTCGCAATCGCCAATGATTTGCGTAATGGTCCAGCCCATTACTGTCAGTCCTGTGTAGATTAAAACAAATACCTTTCCTTTTGCTCTCTTCTCACTGAAAGCAAAAACCCCTCACCCATTTCCTCATATCCTGTGTCAAGTCAGCAAGGAATTTCACACGTAGCTGACCTCCTGCCGAGGACTACTTCCAGCCACAGCCCTCTCTCCCAAAAGCCAGATCGAACTGGCCAGATAAGAGCTCCCTCTAAAACCTTACACTCAGACAAAGGAAACTTTAATGTATTTGTAATTTAAAATAGGCTTGCCACAGAGACAAAAAATACATTTTCTGATACCCATAAAGCAGTTATATCATTCACCTGAATTACAATTTTCTAACTGTGAGGAATCAGTAGGGAAACTGCTTTATCCGGCCTGCGTAGAGGGAATGCGATAGAATAGGCATGTGTAGCCTCAGTGATACAGGGTCGCAGGTCGCTTATGAATATAGCCTCGGATTTGCGATGCGCCAATCTGGGGCGGAGTCACACAGATTATTAATAATTGGTACATTTTCTTGCTCTGAGTCTGGGGGTGGCAACCTTGCTGCCAGGAGATAACCCCGCCTTCCCTCCACCTAGTTTGGAGGTAACACAGCCCCAATTCTCAGATTGTATAAATATGGGGCCAGCAGAGCCCGCCCTTGTCTTTCCTCATTTCATCTGCTAAAGAAGAGCTTTGAGCATGCATTCCACAGAAGGACCGACGCATGCAGTTTCCCAAGGACTCTTAAAGCTCATTTAAAATGGACTGCTCAGCCATAACTAAGAACTTTCCGATTTTATTCCGTTTTTATTTTTAAGCTGTGTATATGTTAATTGGTGTATATAACTGTATGTAATGCATTTTTGCTATTAAACGTTTTTAAAAATCGTTTAGCGGTTATGACCTGTTGCTGAACATACACAATCGTACCCATTCTGAAACCGCTACCCTGTGTTTAATAGAAGTGTACATTTATAACCCGTATGCGTGAATCCGGTTCAGCTGTTGAGATCTGACCCAGGTTCCTGCATACTGCTAGAGGGGTAATAGAGCGTTCTCAAAGTATTAGTATAAATACAGTAGCGGGCTGTGTAACCTGCTTGGTGGCAGATCTTTGAATTGTATGTGTGTGGTGAATCCTTTGGCGTCTGAACGCTCCCTCCGCGAGTCAGTTCATCAAATTGTGAAGTTGGGTTACCCTTCGTGATGAGCAAAATGACAGTGTGAGAGGATTTCTGACTCTGATCGATTGACCCCATCCGCAGACTGGCCTTGCGGTCTGTGACAAGCCTTGTTTGTTCCGCTCTCGCTGCTGCTGCCTGGAGAGATCTCACTGCTTTTGCTTGTGAGTCTCCATTCACTTTGCTCTTATCGCTCTCTTATCACTTCTTCAAAGCAGGCGGTATTCTTCGTGCCATTACCGCCTGCTCTAATCTTTATGAATTGACATTTACTGACATGTGTGGAGGTAATTACTTCACAAGTCGGTAATTTACCTCACTGCTCGGTGATTTTAGCTTTTCATGCGGTAACAACCTTTATGAATTTACATTTTGCTTATTGCTCGGTAAAGTCAGCTGTTTTCTGCATTACTGCATGCAGTAATGCTTTATGAATGATAGCCATTGTGTTCATTAGCAAATGTTTTGTTGCTTTCAGGTGACGTGGGCAGGGCAGTTCAGCTGGTGACCAACCACATCAAGCTAGCCTCCCGGCCTCAGTGGACATTGTACCAGTATCACATTGACTTCAATCCTCCCATGGAGTCCAGGCGGTTGAGAACAGCACTGCTCTTCCATCATGAGGAAACCATCGGGAAGGCCCGTGCATTTGATGGGGCCATCTTGTTTTTGCCAAGAAGACTGCCTAACAAGGTATAGAACGACAGATGACGTGTTCGCAAATAAATTCTACTACCTTCATTTTGATTTTCTCCCTTTTTTTTTTAATTGAAGGTTACAGAGGTGTTTAGCCAAACCCGGAATGGAGAGAAAGTGAAGGTGACCATTACTCTGACCAATGAGCTCCCGCCTACATCCCCCACCTGCTTCCAGTTCTACAACATTATATTCCGCAGGTTGGTGTTACACCATTGCTAGCTCAATCTCATTTTCCTTGGTTCCTTTCTTGACCTCTCTTTATGACAACATGCCCATCTACTCAATGTAAACTGCTTCCAGACTTTGCTATTTGAAATCTCCTTCCTGTTTGGGACCTGTTATTCCTGCCAGGGCTTAGATTTCAATTACCGTGCCGCACACTCCTGACTATCATGCTGCAGTGATGGCAGAGCTGTGCAAATGGCGAAAGTCTGGTTGGTGAGCCCCGCCGCCCCCATTTCCTGACAGTCTCTGGTCCTGAAGTGAGAGGTTTATGGAGGCTGCCATATTTATTTTCTTTTGAGCAATACCAGTTGCCTGGCAGACCTGCTGGTCTATTTAGCTGCAGTAGTGTCTGAATCACATCGGAAACAAGCATGCAGCTAATTTTGTCAGATCTGACAATGTCAAACACCTGATCTGCTGCTTGCTTGTTCAGGTTCTATGGATAAATGTATTAGAGGCAGAGCATCAACAGGACAGCCAGGCAACTGGTATTGCTTAAAAGGGAATAAATATGGCAGCCTCCATCTCCCTCTCACGTCAGGGCCCATATGCAATTCACTTTTTTCTCCTGCGTTTTCTCCTAGGTGATGATTTTCAAAATCCTCTAAAACCACCAGCAAGCAAACAAATCAAAATAATTTTGATAGTATTTTTTTCACCTACTTTGTGGTACTTTTTCCACTGCAAAGTACTGAAAAGTTATTTTAAATTGAATATGAAAAATTTTATACTAGGAGAAAACTCAGGAGAAAAAGTTAATTGCATATAGGTCCAGGTGTCCTTTAAGGCCTCTGTCACACCAAGACGTTGCGTTTTAGAGGACGTTAAGGTCGCATAACAAGCCCCTAACGCAACGCATGGTGGTGTTGAAGATGGACGTCAGATTGAGCTGCGTTATGCGGCTCTTGGTGCGCCTTTTATGTTCTATCCTGGGAAGTCTGAATCTTTTCAATGATTCGGATGATTCGAATCGGATCATTGGAAAGATCCGGATCTTTGAACAGAATCTTTGAATCATTTTACCAGGGAAGCAGGAAGCAGGGGTGCAGCAGAGTGAGAGGTGCAGGAGAATGAGGGCACATTGAGGGTGCTAATGGGGAAGGGAGAGATGCAGCAGGAAGATTGTGCACAGAAGCTGCAGTTCCTGTTTCTTCCAGTCATCCACTGTGAACCGAACCCTTCATTGTGGTGATCCAGATGATTCGACTCACAAAAAAGATCCGGATCAAAGATTTGGATCGTTCATGATCTGGACAACACTACAGTGCAGTGAATATTAATTAGCCATGTGGCTAGGAACAATAGCGGACTCTCCCCTTACTGAGCATGTGCAAACAGTCTAACGCAGCTAAAACCACCTATAACGCACAGCATGCTGCACTTGCTTTGAACGTGCAGCGATACACTGTAACACAACATGGGCACTGTGAACAGCCCATTGATTTTTCATTGCTGTGAGTTGGGCTGCGTTACAGGCTGCTCTAACGTGCGCCTGTAACGTCCCACTGTGATAGCAGCCTAAGGGTTCCTTTAGGTTCTGCCAGCCCTCACATGAACCATTTTATTTCTGTTTGGCATGAACAAAATATTACTTTTCAGAGACTGATGATGTGCTTTATTTTATTTCGACTTTTGCAGGCTTCTTAAATTAATGGATATGAAGCAGATTGGACGGAACTATTACTACCCCGGTGACGCAATAGACGTCCGCAGTCAGAAGTACGGTATTGTTCTAGATTCTTCCAGTACAGACTGAGATGATCCTAATGGTGTGTACACACTTGAAATATTAATGAAAGATCACAGAACAATTTTACCTCCTTCCATGTAGTATGAGAGCCATACTTTACACCACGGTTCCCCAAACATTTTCAGTCAAGGGCCGGGACAACCTACTTCAGACTGCTGGGGGGCCGCAGTATAGATAAAATAAATGTAGAAAAATATAACATTGAACTCGGGTATTGTAGAAAGCACCATCTCCAAGTAATACATTTTAGGGGGGGGGGGGGGGGGGGGGGCAGTAAAAAAAAGCATCAGGGGGCCGTATTCGGCCCACGGGCCTTAAGGTGGGTACACACATCAGATAAGTCTTTGGAAAATGAAAGATCACAGACCAATTTTACCCCCTTCCATGTAGTATGAGAGTCATACCTACAGAGTCTATTCTATTGTGCTGAACTCTCCATCAGATAAAAATCTTTGCAAGATGCTGTACACATGCAAAAGATCAGTATCTGCAAAAGATTAGTTCCTGCAAAAGCTCAGTTTCTGCAAAATGCATTCATAGTTTATCTGCAGATCTCATACACACCTTGTTTAACAGACATTCATCTGCAGATCAGACAACCCTCTGCAGATCCAAAGATCCATCCTGGTAGATCTGATCTGCAGATGATTGTCCGTTAAAGAGACACTTAAGCCAGAAAAAAAGTTTTACTCACCTGGGGCTTCTACCAGCCCCCTGCAGCAGTCCTGTGACCTCGCAGCCACTCACTAATCCTCTGGTCCCCCGCTGCCAGCTAGTTCCGTTTTTGCCGACAGGCCCGTCAGGACTGGCCACGCGTAGCTTTTTCAGCATTCCCGACTGTAATTAGCGCTATTGCGGGCCGCAACGCGCAACTCCTGGTGTATCACCTGACCTGATGCGGGTCAGGTGACATAACGGCTTCCATGCACAGACGCCAGCAAGCCGCTAGCAGCAACCGGAAGGCTACAATACATCGCTGGAGGTAATGGGGGGGGGGGGGGGGAGGGGTAGCTTAGATTTAGATTTTGTTCCTAGTACAATATATAGTGACATTATTGCATTATTGTGTTTGGAAATAAAGTTTTAGTTCTGTGTTTTTGCTTTCTCATTGTACACTATCAATGATTACAAGACCTTATTTGCAAAAATAGTAATATACCCTCATGGCATACATATTTAAAAAGCAAATTTCCTAAAGTAACAATGTTTTTTTTTTCCTTATAAATTCTGTAACTTTGTTATAATTTTACAAATCTTTTATTTTGGTACAGAATATGTGAAAATGTAATTGCTTTTGATTCAGTTTGTGACTAAAAAGAATACATAAGCCATGGGCCTCAACCCTAAAACTCTCTAAACTCTATTCTGCTACTTATCACGGTTAAAATGTTACCACATGTGTCTGGTTTTTCTACAACTTTTCCAAGTTTGATCATAATTTCGAAAATGACTTTTTATGTTTTGATTGAGTTTGTTCCTACCTATTTTTTATGTGACGTGGGTCCAAGCTGTAAGACACACCAAAATGTATTGTACGACTCGTCCCGGTTAAAATACCACATGTGCCACATTTAGTAACAAACTGGTGGTGCATTGGCCACAAATACGCTGGACGTATATATACGTCCTGTGTCATGAAGTGGTTAAATGAAAATGGTTGTGTGCACTTAGAGCTTTTCAGCCAGTTATTGTGCAGTGTCATGGACTCTAAGGGTAGGAACCCACTAGGGCGTTTTTGGGATCGCCAACAATCGCCAGCAATTCCCAAAAAACGTTTTGCCAATGAAACTGAGTGAGGGGTAATCGCATTCGCAGGACATGCAGCAATTTGAGCTTGTTTGTGCTCAATGCAAAGTATGTAAGCGCTGCATAAATCACTTATCAAATCGATTATGCAGTGCTTTGGGGGGGGGGGGGGGGGCGAGGGATTAGCTTTTAGGCCTGGAACCCACTGCAAAACCTAATCTCAATCGCTAGCGTTTTGTATGAGCAGTTTGTAAGCTATTTCATGAGCGTTTTAGGGAGCGATTTTAAAAAGTTTATCATTTTGCAATCTGATTGGTCCTTTCAATTTTCATTTTGTTAAAGTGTGCAGTAACTTGAAAACGCTAGCAAAATCGCTCCCTGCAGGTTTTGATAAGCGATTACGCCAGCGATTATATACTTTATATTGAAGCGCTAATGCTCCCAAAATGCTGCATGTCCTGTGTTTGCGATTTGGCTAATCGCAATCTCTTCTATGGAATTTGCACCATCCATTTACATTAGCAGAGCGTTTAGGGAAATCGCTAGCGATTGATCACTCTCCCTAAACGCTCAAAAATTCCCTCTAGTAGGTTCCAGCCCTTAATCAGGTTAAATAAGATTGCTGTATTACCTTCTTTTGTCTGTAGCCCCGCCCCCTAAAGCGAGAGGTCACAGGCTCTTCTCTGGTCATAAAGAAGCACCTCTTCCTTTAAGGGGCGGGGCTACATATGGAAGGACGCCTGGTAAGTATAAAAGTTTTATTAAGAAAAACGCAAATTGCTAATTGAAAGCACTGTACAGCTGTACAGCATTTCCAAGCTTCGGGAAAACGCGACGGCAAACTCCCTAGGAATCGCTGCACAAAGCGGTTTTTTGTTTTTTGGGGGGATTTTTTTGCGCTGTAGCGATTCCTAGTGGGTTCCAGGCCTAATTTGGGGTATTGATAGGATCGAAACATCCACCCCCCAGTAATAAATCTTTCACTGTTTATACAACTCATCCCCCGTCAGCTGTCCCTTGGTTTTATCTACCGTACTTGCACATTTGTATGTAATAATAAATGGTGTCCTAGTCACATCGTTGCTTTCAAGGTGGTGTCTGTGCAGCTCGGACCCCTGTTTGACTTCCCTAAAAGTCTCCCTCTTTGTTTTTTAGTCTAACCGTGTGGCCGGGCTTTGCCACCTCCATCCTCCAGTATGAGACCTCTATACTGCTAAGTATCGATGTCAGCCATAAAGTCCTGAGGAACGAGACCGTCCTTGATTGCATGAGAGAGAAATCGAGGGCGGCGCGATCAGCTGGCGAATACAGAGACCTGTGCTCATTGGAACTTGTGGGGCAGATTGTCCTTACCAGGTAACTTTGTTTTGCCTGAGATCGAGGCCTCTAACCATCAAACTGTCTAAGCTGCTCTCAAATGATTTATTCATATAGCGCCAACATCTTCCGTAGCACTGTACATAGTACAAAACAAACATTAATGAGCATAGATACATGAGAAGTTCAAAACGGTCTTTGTATTGTGGATGTAGTGGGGTGGAGATAGGAGGGAAAGAGACACAGTGGTTAGCTGAGGCAGTGAGCCTCCAATGCAACCTACATCAAATTATAGATAATAGGATCACCAACAGGATAAACACTAAACGAACTTATAAAAAACCCATCTTGGTAATAGAGGTAGTGGTGGACTTACCTCCTCCAAGCAGAACACACGACTGTGGATTTTCAGTCAAAACAATTTTATGGGATATTCCAAATAAAGTGCAATGCGCTTCGCGGGGTACAAACCCGCTTCATCAGGCAATAACAGATTGGAGTAAATAGCATCTGCCAGTATCAACGCTGAGTGCTTCTGCTCTTGCGTTGAGTATACTGGCAGATGCTATTTACTCCTATCTGTTACTGCCTGATGAAGCGGGTTTGTACCCCACGAAACGCGTTGCGCTTGGAGTATCCAATAAAATTGTTTTGACTGAAAATCCACAGTCGTATGTTCTGCTTGGAGGAAGTAAGTCCACCACTACCACCTCTATTACCAAGATGGGTTTTTAGGTTTTTTTTTTTTTTTTTAATAATCCTATTGGCGCCTCTGTTATCCTATTATCTACATCAAGTCCACCCTTGGTGGAGGGCTGTACCCTTCCTTCTACTACAGAGAGCTACTTTTTAATCCTGAGTGGGGTCAGGACAATCTCCCCACCTGCTTTGACAGTGGTTGCCCAATTGGTACCCCTGGTTTGTGAGTATTAAAATATTACTCCAATTATACATTACCAGTACATACTACACTATATTGGGCTCTTGGTGTTCTCTTTTTTTTTTTTTTTTTTTTACATCAAATTATAGGCTTGTCTAAACAGGTGTGTTTTGAGTGTTTGAAGGTTAGAAGGGAGGGAGGGGGGCACAGGACAGAGGGAAAGGGAGGCAAGATAGAAAAGTTGAGATACCCGACCAGGATTGCAATATTCTATTTTTTAGGGCCATACTGAGATGATATATAGACATATTGTATTGTGGAGGAGTAACAGGGGATAAAGGGGAGAGAGGCTGTACTAGGGAGCGAGGGTGAGAGAGACTTGGGGGAGGGCGAGATACACACTTCAGTGAGACATACTGTAGATGTAATTGGGTATAAGAGGGCTATCACATGGGCAGACTGAGACGGGCAGTATTCAGCTGGCTTGTTTGTCCAGAGCTCCCTCTGTGTGGCTTCTCCTATCACTACAGAAGTCTGCTGATTATATAACATTATCTGTATCCACTGGCCTCTGCAGCATATTCAGTGAATACAGATGAGGACAGCTGACATCCAATGAATGGGGAAGTGAAGCCTTCTGCAAGGTCCCGACTTCCTTCTTTACTAGTACACATCAGAGGCACAGGGCTGTGCTCATAGCTGGGTCTGCCAAGTTCCCCAGAGCTGCCCCACGCGCTGTGTGCACGCTCCCGCTCCACCCAAAGTCAACTGTAGCTAGGAAGGAAAGGGGGCGGCAAATAGTGCAAGCAGCAGCACGGTGCGGTTAGCAGCAGAATGCCTGCAGACATTCTAATGTCTCCTACCTTGTGCCTGTCCCCAAACACTCCATTGGCCCTGGTCTGAGGGATTTTGGGCACCAGTAATCCCCCCCCCCCCCCGCCTATGCTGAGGAAGAAAGAACATGACTGCTGGATAGGTGTGATATGGTGCTGTGCATTCTGCATTATCCCCCAGGTATTCACCTTCTGCTGACCTGAGGAACCTACCTACATGCTCTGGGCCCAGGGTAACTGCCCATTTGCCCCATGGATGCCCTGGCTGTCACAAATGTCCATTAGAATACTGGTTTCCAACCCCGGTCCCTGTGACTACCCCATCAAGAACATGGGAAAATTAATGCCCTTACCACTGCCCTTTCAGTAGAGATGGTTCACGAAATTCTAATTCAAATTATGTCATTCAAATCCACTAGTTGGCAGCTCTGATTGGCTCAGTTCCAAGCCACATACAATCCTTTTGTTGTTTAGCTGTACTCGTCATTAGGAAAGTACTGCTTCCATTAATGTGGCGGCTTTCTTACAGGTATAACAATAAAACCTACCGCATTGATGAGCTTAACTTCGAAGTGAATCCACGTTCCACGTTTAAGAAAAGTGACGGAACGGACATCTCCTACGTGGACTACTACAAGACTGTGAGTGCCGAACGGCATTTATTGCGCTTCCTGTTTAATGTTTGGCTGTGTGGCTCTTACTCTGGTCAGCAGTCGTGGCCTAAGCGTGTCAGCCAGTGTAGCAGTAGGTTAAGTGGATCTATACGTTTATTTACTTTATATCCTATGAGCACAGTCAATGACTTGCACACAACTTAACAAATTTTCTTTTATAATGAAAAAAAATAAATAAAAGGTACAGCTTTGGCTCCGCCTCCTTTCTCTGCTACCGAGGAAGTCTTTTACATACTGTTTAGAGATGTGAAGAAAATGGACAAACCTGTTACTGGTGCCCACAGAACTGGCAGCAACCCGGACCTGGCATCCTGACCTTTCATACATCAGTAGTGTTCAAACTTAAAGCGGTATAAAACCCTGACATAATAAATAAAAAACATGTTTTCCTACTTTTTATATGCCATACGGTTATCATATTTGCTTTTGTGCTTAAGTATTATTCATTTAGAAACGATACGTTCCCAAAAGTACACTTTTTTTACTCTGAGAGCTGACTTTGCATTTTATTTATAACTTTTATTCATCCTCTAACGTAAGCAGAAATGCTTTCTGATTGTCTGACTTTTTTCAGGAGAGCCTGCAGCGTCAGAAGGGTTTGTTTACATTCCTCACTTGATACAATTAAATACAAGATAACATTATCTAAAGTTTGGTTGCATCCAGCTTTGCTGGCAGGGAACTTCTAAGTCCTGTGTGTAACCCTTTGAATGCTGTTCTAGTAAATAAAAAAATGCAGGTTGTATATAATATGCTGTAAATCTATTAGAGCAAATAAGAAATGCTGGGTTTCATTCCGCTTTAAAGCACACCTGAAGTGAGAGGGATATGGAGGCAAGCCTATTTCCTTTTTAAAGAGACACTGAAGCGAAAAAAAATGATTTGTATGTGTAGAACAGCTAAGAAGTAAAACATTAGGTGCAGAGACATAAGTCTAAAATTGTTTCCAGTACAGGAAGAGTTAAACTCCAGTTATCTATACAAAAGAGCCATTGAGCTCCATGACTTTCAAAGTTGCATAGAGCTCTGTCTTCTGAAGCTTATTATCTCAAGTGTCTGGCATTGTATCGTTTGATTTTTCATTTTCTCTGTAGAGGACAGTTCAAAAGTTCACTAGCCTGCTCTGTAAAATTATTTAGAATGCTGATTATTGTGTAAACTGCAAATATTAGAGAATGAGGCAATGTTCTAAAAAAAACTAACGGAAAATAAAAATGATTTTTCTTTGCTACTAATGTTCTAGTAATTATCTGTACTACACAACCAATTAATTATCATTATTATTTTTTTCCGCTTCCGTGGCTTGCTAAACCATGTAGATTGCCTGGTGGTCCTGCTGATCCTCTGCCTCTAATACTTTCAGCCATAGACCCCGAACAAGCATGCAGACCAGATGTTTGATTACAGTCTGATCAGAATAGCTGAATGCTTGTTTCAGTTCAGGTGTGTGATTCTCAGACACTACTGACCAGATAGATGAGCACAATCAAAAGTTGTAATACACCTTTACTTTTTGGCTTATGATCTTTGGTCCTCTTATGTCTTTCATACCACAGCAATACAATATACAAATCAAAGACCTGACTCAGCCAATGATCATCAACGTCGTGAAAAAGATTGCACCGGGCGTGGCCCCCGGAGTCGTCATGCTGGTGCCAGAATTGTGTAATCTTACAGGTAAATCTTCCTATACATAATTTTTTTTTCAGCTATGCTCCTTTTTTTTAACAATATAGTCTCAACTAGCTGATTGCCCGGCGTTGCCCGGGTATGTATTTGGCTGGTGTTGGCTCCGCCTACTTTTTCTAACCCTAACACATAATTACTCACTGACCAAGTTTTGTGAGCGTTGCGGTCTTTGGTATCAATAATCTGCTTTGAAAGGAAACAAATCTGATTGGCTGTGTGTGGCTCCACCCCTTTTCTGAATTTGAACCCCAGTCACACAATAACCAACTGTACCAGGTTTAAGGCCTGTGCCATTAACAGTTCAAGAATGGTAGCAATTAAATATTCCCCTTGAAAAGCAACAGATGAAGTTTGATTCACTTTTGTAGGCTCCACCCACTTTTCTGAATATTAATCCCAGTAACCAACTGTGCAAAGTTTAAAAACCCTGGCATTAACAGTGTAAGAATGGCTGCAGTTTACATTTTCCCAGTGAAATGTGTATTTGTCTCCACCCACTGATGATCCGGCGTTGCCCGGGAATGTATTTGACTGGTGTTGGCTCCGGCCACTTTCTAACCCTAATGCACAAACACTCAATGACCAAGTTTGTGAGCTTTGGGGTCCTTGTCATCAATAAGTTGCATATTCCCATAGAAATGAAACAAATCAGATAGGCTGTTTGTGGCTCCGCCCCTCTCCAGCATTCAAACCCCAGTCACCCAATGACCAACTGTAGCAGGTTTGAGGCATCTGCTATTAACAGTGTAAAAATGGCAGCAATTTAAATATTCCACTTGAAAATCAACAGGTGAATTTTGATTGGCTACTATAGGCTCCACCCACTTCCCTGAATATTAATCTCAGTCACCCAGTGACCATCTGGGCAAAGTTTGAGAACCCTGCCATTAACAGTGTAAGAATGGCTGCAGTTTATATTTTCCCAGTGAAATTTGGTTTTGGTTCCGCCCACTATTTGTAACCTAGACACACAGTCACTCAATGACCAATTTTGTGAGCTTTGGGGTCCTTGGCATCGATAATTTGTACTTTCCCATGAAATGAAACAAATCTGATTCACTGTTTGTGGCTCTGTCCCCTTTTTTGAATTTGAACCTCAGTGACCCAATGACCAACTGTACCAGGTTTTAGGCTTGTGCCATTAACAGTGCAAGAATTGCAGCAATTTTAATATTCTCCTTGAAAAGTGACATGTGATTTTTGATTGGCATTTTTAGGCTCCACCCACTTTTCTGAATATTAATCCCAGTCACCCAGTAACCAGCTATGCTAAGTTTGAGAACCCTGCCATTAACAGTGAAGAAGGGCTGCAGTTTACAATTTCCCAGAAAAATCTGTTTTTAACTCCACCCACTTTTTATAACCTTGACACAGTCACTACTCAATGACCAAGTTTGTGAGCTTTTGGGTTCCTGGCATGAAAATTGTGCTAATGGAAGCAGTTTATCCAGCAAAGAAATCTGTTTCTTTTTGGCTCCGCCCCTTTACTGAATTTGAACCCCAAACACTTAACAACCGACTGTAGCAGGTTTGAGGCCTCTGCTATTAACAGTGTGAGAATGGCTGCAGTTTCAATATTCCCCTTGAAAATCAATAGGTGAATTTTGATTGGCTCTTGTAGGCTCCACCTACTTTTCCGAATATTAATCCAAGTCACACAGTGACCAAGTGTGTGAAGTTTGAGGACCCGGCCATTAACAGTGTAAGAAAAGCTGCAGTTTACATTTTCCCATGTAAAAAGTTAATTGTTTTTGGCTCCGCCCACTACTTCTAATCTTGACATACAGTCACTTAATGACCAAGTTTATGAGCTTTGGGGTCTTTGGCATCAATAAGTTGCATTTTACCTTTGAAATTAAACAAATCTGATTGGCTGTTTTTGGCCCGCTCCCTTCAGAATTTAAATCCCAGTCTCTCAGTGACTGACTGTAGCAAATGTTAGGCCTCTGCTATTAAGAGTGTATGAATGGCAGCAATGTAAATATTCCCCTTGAAAATCAAAAGGTGAATTTTGATTGGCTGCTGTAGGCTCCACCCACTTTTCTGAACATTAGTCCCAGCCACCCAGTGGCCAACTGTGTCACGTTTGAGAACCCTGCCAATAACAGAATGGCTGAAATCAATCTAACAAATCTGATTGGCTGTTTGTGGCTCCACCCCTTTAGTGCATTTGGACCCCAGTCACCCAATGACTGACTGTATCAGGTTTGAGGCCTCTGCCACTAACAGTGTAAGAATGGTAGCAATGTGAATATTCCCCTTGAAAATCAATAGGTACATTTTGATTGGCTGTTGTAGGCTCCACCCACATTTCTGAATGTTCATCCCAGTCACCCAGTGGCCAATTGTGTAAAGTATGAGAACCCTGCAATGTAAAAAATGAAGTTGTTGGCACCGCCCACTTTTTCTAACCTTGACATACAGTCACTCAATTATCAAGTTTATCAGCTTTGGGTTCCTTGGTATCAATACTTTGTATATTCCCATTGAAAAATAAACAAATCTGGCTGTTTGTGGCTCTGCCCCCTTCCTGAATTTGGGCCCCAGTCACCCAGTGACCAACTGTACCAGGTTTGAGGCATCTGCTTTTACCAGTATAAGAGAATGGTAGCAGATGAAATATTCCCTTTGAAAATCAAATGGGGAATTTTTATTGGCTGTTGTAGGCTCCACCCACCTTCCAAAATCTTAATCTGTCACCCAATGACCAACTGTGCAAAGTTTGAGAACCCTGCCATTAACGGTGTAAGAATGGCTGCAGTTTATATTTTCCCAGTAAAAGTTGTTTTGGCTCCGCCCACTTTTTGTAACCTTGACACACAGTCACTCAATGACTCAGTGTGTGAGCTGTCAGGTTCCTGGCATCAAAAATGTGTGAATGGAAGCAGTTTATCCACCAAGGAAATCTGATTGGCTGTATGTGGCCCCGCCCCTTTAGTGAATTTGGACCCCAGTCACCCAATGACCGGCTGTAGCAAGTTTGAAGCCTCTGCAATTAAAAGTGTAAGAATAGCAGCAGTTTAAATATTCCCCTTGAAAATCAATAGGTGAATTTTGATTGGCTGTTGTAGGCTCCACCCACTTTCTTGAATCGTAATCGCATTCACCCAGTGACCAACTGTGGCAAGTTTGAGAACTCTGTGATTAACCGTCTAAGAATGGCTGCAGTTTACATTTTCCCATTTAAAATGAACGGCTGAAATTTGATTGGCTGTTTTATGATCCACCCACTTTTCCTGGATTTGTAACCTCGGTCACCAAGTGACCAACTGTGCCCTGTGTGGGGACTCTGGCTTGATTACTGTGAGAATGGCAGCCTTTTACATTTTTTCCATTGACTTGAATGGGTGGAATCTGATTTGCTGTTTGTAGCTCCGCCCAGGTGTGCAGGGGGGCCGCGAGACCCCCAGAACATATCATCCCAGGTAGTAAGGGATCTGTGTACCAAGTTTCGTTCAAATCGGTCAAGCCGTTTTCGCGTGATCGCGACACACACACACACACACACACACACACACACACACACACACACACACACACACACACACACACACACACACACACACACACACACACACACACACACACACACACACACACACACACACACACACACACACACACACACACACACACACACACACACACACACACTACACACACTACACACACACACACACACACACACACACACACACACACACACACACACACACACACACACACACACACACACACACACACACACACACACACACACACACACACACACACACACACACACACACACACACACACACTACACACACACACACACACACACACACACACTACACACACTACACACTACACACACACACTATACACACACACACTACACACACACACACACTACACACACTACACACTACACACACACACTACACACACTACACACACACACACACTACACACACACACACACTACACACACACACTACACACACACACCACACACACTACACACACACACTACACACACACACACATACACTACACACACACACACATACACTACACACACACACACATACACTACACACACACACACATACACTACACACACACACACATACACTACACACACACACACATACACACATATACACACACACACACACACACACACACACACACACACATACATCCGATTTTATATATATAGATAAGGAGGTCTGGAGTGAAAGTTATGCTGTGGAGTCAGTACAAAAATCTTCCGACTCCTCAGTTTATGAAAACTCCGACTCTGGGTACCCAAAATGACTACGACTCCTCGACTCCAATTCCTTAGTCTAATACTTACCAGGGCTGTGGATTTTGTACAAAAATAATCCGACTCCAGACTCCTCAGTTTATAAAATCACCTACTCCGATTCCGACTCGAGTACCCTAAATTGCTATGACTCCGACTCCTCGACTCCACCTCCACAGCCCTAGTATCTACAGTGCCAAGCACACAAAACTTGGCTATGTTCCTTTTTTTTCCTCACTGCTTGAAAGAGTTCAGGGAAGCAAGTGACAGTTTCTGTCCAGGTTGGGACCGGGTCAGACTATAGCATAACCCTTACTGATAAGTAATCACAGCCATAAAACACTTTCTTGGCAGAAAATGGGTTTTGAGAGCAGGAAAGAGATAAAAAGGGCCCATAGTTCATAGATTTTAGCTCTGGCGTATGTAAATGAATGTCATTGAGCAGAGACGAGGAAAAGTTTTTACTGTGGGATATCTAAAAGTCCTTTTTAGGAGGCTAGATACAATAGTTTATCTCATCAGTACATTTTCACCTCGCGTTTCCTTTAAAGGGAACCAGAGACGAAGCACCCTTGTGTATTTTACCATGTATATCAGTAAGAACATTAGAGAAAACACTTACCATGCTCTCTGTTTCATCCTCACTGCTAAAAGTGTCTGTTAACAGCAGTCACAAGAATCCCAGACTGAGCAATTAAATCTGGCTTTGCTGGGAATGATTATAGCTGAGTCATTATAGCAAAGCCACAAGGGGGCAGGCTTGGGCTTGAAATAACACCACAGAATACAGACTTAGCTATAATCTTTCTGTAGCAAAGCTAGACGGAGCAGCCTGACTTCTCAGTCGGGGATTCTTATCAGACGTGATAACAGTCAGATTACACAGAGAACAATGAAACAAAGGGCAGATTAGGTGTTTACTGTCATGTTCCCACTGATTTATAAGGTAAAATACAAGAGGGTGCTTCATCTCTGGTTCTCTTTAAGCACTTTTTAAAAAGTTTTCTGCTCCTGCCACACCGCAAATTTTGTCACTTCTAAGCACCTGCGTTAACCTACATTCATGGCCCGGCGTTTGACCTGAGTGACTGGAGCGGTCGCTCACGGTGCCGGCTTCCAGGGGGCGCACGTGATGTGCATTCAACTGGACCTGGCCACATTTCTACCTGCTGGCTGCGGGCTCCGGGTCCATCTGTAGCTGCTGCGGGTGGTAGCTCTGTCCCCTGGGGTCGATTGGGTTGAAGACTCCAGGAACCTGCTGCTGACTCTTTCTGAGTCTGTGTGAGCCATGCGGGCCAGTAACCCCACCCCTTGCTCACAGGTGATAATCAGAGAGACCTGCTTGTCACTCCTGACTCCTGGCCAGCTTCTGTCCCCAGCTACAAGCAGAAAAGTAAGATTCCCAGTGGTGTAGCTAAGGAGCTGTGGGCCCTGATGCAAGTTTTACAATGGGGCCCCCCATGCACTCTATACATAACATTTGATACGGTGCACCAAAACCTGCCAATGGCAAATCCAGGGTCAGAGGTGCAAGAAGGGGATGGGGAGCAGTTTGTTAATGATAACCACTATTCAAAGCATCTCTATAGAAGTGATTATTATGAGCACAGGAGTGACAGGACCAATAGAGAGCTAATACTGCAGTTGAGGAAGAGCCCCTCTGGCTCAAGGGCCCCGATGTGGTCGCAACCTCTGCACCCCCTATTGCTACGCCCCTGAAGATTCCCCAACTGGGAGGGGATCAGCTTATATAAACTGAAGGGGGAGGGGGATCAGCTTATATACACTGAAGGGGGAGGGGGATCATCTTATATACACTGAAGGGGGAGGGGGATCAGCTTATATACACTGAAGGGGGAGGGGGATCAGCTTATATACACTGAAGGGGGAGGGGATCAGCTTATATACACTTAAAAGGAGATCTGCCTATATACACTGAAGGGGATCTTGCACGTGTGTGTGTGTGTGTGTGTGCATGCACGCGGGCGCAAAGAGGATGAATGGGGGGGCACCAAAATCTGCTTACGCTCAGGGCGCTGTGAAACCTAATGCCAGCCCTGCCTACATCATTAAGGAAATTGGTGGCAAACAAGCCTTTAAAAACAGCTCTGTTCTGCCCACTCCCTGTGGTTGGAATTAATAGCGAGAGCACGTTGTTCTGTCGCAGGGCTTGGTTGCCATATAGGGCTTGATTCACAAAGCGGTGCTAACCTACTTAGCATGTCTAAAGTCTTTAGGCGTGCTAACCAGGGTGCGAAGTAGGTTAGCACCAATTTTCTCAATCAGATCGCGCGCGAGGTACCGTGCGCAAAGTTTTGAGTGCGCTAAGTCCTATGCGCGCGCTAAGTCCCATAGGCTTCAATGGGCACTTTGCGTGGAGCGCTCTGTGCAGTACGCGCGTAAAGTTTTACATGCGTAAAGTTTTGCGCGCGAAAAGCTCGTTTAGACATGCGAAGGGGGTTTTCACAGGCGTGCTAACAGTTAGCACCGCTTTGTGAATCAAGCCCATAGTGGCACCACACAGACACTGCCAAGATTTGAAAAAAAAAAAATCTGCATCGCCATTGTCTTGAATTGCTTCCGTCGCCACGGACATCAAACGCTGGCATGCTGCAGATGCACCACATTAATGGGCTTACTAAAAGATTTGATACTTGCCCAGGGCTTTCTCCAGCACCATGATCACTGATGTGTCCCCCCACCATCCTCCTCCGTTTAGCCACAATCCGTCCCGGTAATTTGGCTCAGTCGTGCCAGTCTGCTCTTCTGTGCATGCGCGGCCCCTGCGCACATGACTACACTGCAATTTTCCTGTAAAAAAACTAAATAAAAATTCAATTGCTGCTGTATCTCATTTCCCACCCCTGTTTTTAAAGCTGCATATATTTTCATAATCTTGAAAGGAGCTGCATTTCATTAACTATTTAAAATATTTGTACACAGTAGAATGGCAGCACATCTAAACTAAGCTGCACCTGACTGACAATAGCTGCATAGAGTTGCAAGGCCTCTTAGGGCCTGTTTCCACTACACGCAGATTCTGCATGCAGAAAACTGACTACAATGAATGCCTATGGGAAATCTGCATCAGAAAAATTGCGTTCAGTGGAAACAGGCCCATAGGCATTCATTGGAGTCAGTTTTCTGCATGCAGAATCTGCGTGTAGTGGAAACAGGCCCTTAAAGGCAGTTGCACTCGTTGCAGCCGAGAAAGATACTAAATACCTAATTGAGGATGTTTGCTTCCAAAATAATGTGCATGCATAGGTTTTTGTACTAGATCCTTCCACCGTGATGAGGTCATCCTGCCAGAAGGGATCCTAGCAACTAGCCATTAAAATGGAGGAAGGGGTGCCACGTGAACTGCGCACAAACCATTCCAGGCTTTTTACACAATTGAAAAATAGAACTTCGTTTTGTACAAAACTGTGTACATGTACATTATTTAAAAGATTAATACTTACCAATTTGTCAGCTAAAGTGCCTCTACCTAGAAAACCTATTTCTTTTTCTTTTTTTTTTTTTTATTATAAGGTTTAACTGACAAAATGAGGAAGGATTTTCGTGTCATGCAGGACCTTGCCGTCCACACGCGCTTACCGCCAGAACAGAGGAAGCAGCAAGTCGCCCGATTCCTCGATTACATTAACCAGTAAGCTGTGATTTTTTTTTTTTAATTTAAGTTCTGAATACAGCACTGGCACCACCTCTTACACACTAGCGCCATCACACCATGTATTTCTATTGTATGTTTGGAGATGTGATCTTTTATGCCTCCCTTTAAGCTGTTGGCGTGAGTGCATAATACTTATTAGAATGAGGTTCTCCATGATCATGCAGACATGTACTTCACAGAAAAAGGGGGTGAGAAATTTTAAAGTGGACTAAAATTAAAAATACAAGATTTCAGAAATAAAACCTATTTTCTAAATTATAATAATAAATAGCAGCCATTTTCAGCTGCATGATGACAAATATAAAATATTTTACATGTATTGGAGGAACCCCTCCCTTTCTTTCATATTGCCGGGACAGAACCCGGCTGACTGGTGGAGTAGGTGGTGTCCAGCAAAGGAGGAATTGCTAATGGCTGCCCCCAGTATAACCCTAGCTAGGAAAAGACAAGGGTGAAAAGCATGCACTGAAATGCTCATAGGCTGAAAGGAGTGTTTATTGATCTTTGTATGTCTCAGAGTGGTGCAACTAAATATTTTGAATTAAAAAAAATGTTTGGTTTGGGTCCACTTTAAGACCACAATCTGCTAAATGGAAACTAATTGGCAATGGAGGTCTCAAAATGACCCTGTTCAGCAACCCTGTCCTCAAGGCCCACCAACAATACATGTTTTGCAGGAAACCACAAACCTTCACAGGTGAGGCAATTAGCGTCTCTGTGGATTTCTACAAAACATGCACTGTTAGTGGGCCTTGAAGACCTGGTTGGGGAGCACTGTGTAGAGCACAGGTGTCAAACTCAAAGGTTGGAGGCCAAATGTGGCCCTCCTTGCCATTTTATGTGCCCCTTGAGAGCTTCCAATGTCCATCATTGTAAGAAGCAAAATAAAGACCGCACACTGCCTTCCCCAACAGAGGAACATATCGGTAACCGTGTTTCTGACTAAAACATTCAGTTTGAGCCGGGGTGCAGCAAGAACTCACAGGACCCCCCGCCATGGAAATTAACATGGGGTTCCCTCGTTGGAGCTAAGCCACCCCCCTTGGTAAATGGTAAATCAGTGGTTCCCAACATTTTATTGGTATGTACCCCGTGTATAACCCTGTACTCACCAAGTACCCCCCTGGCATAGTAAACATTATCACAAGTACCCCTTGACAAATATATATTTAATCGTAGTACATGATTGGTTCTAAACCATTTCCAAGCATTAACTATTGCTTTTAATTAGCTAAAATACGAATGTGGCTGTTTAAGATTTATCATTTTCTAAAACAGTAAATTTGCTGTTCTTGGTTAAGTATATCAAGCCTGAGTACCCCCTGGAACCATCAGAAGTACCCCCTGGGGTATGCGTACCCCACGTTGAGAACCTAAGTGGTAAATCCTACACAGTTATACTTCACACCTTCCCTCCCACCCCCATCTCTCCACATAACAGTAGCGCAGGGGAGCAGTGTAATGCTTGTCTGCTCTGGTGATGGTGTCTCTTCTGTTCTTCCTGGCAGTCGCATGCTCTGTGCTTCCATACCTCCCCTGATCACGTGACATGCCTCAGGAGCCAGAGCTGTGCTGCATAGAGCGGTGTGGCTGTCAGGATCAGAGGAGACTAGAAGCGGCACTGGAGCAGGTAGATATTAAACTGCTCAAGGGGCACTAGCTTTTTTTGTTTTTTTCCTGCTTCAAGTCTTTGCATTGGCTCAGTTCCACTTTAAGCTGTTCAGAAAATGGGACGGACTTCCACTGACTTTGATCAAGCTAGTTGACTAGCTCAAAAAGACTCTTGCATAGATAACTCCATTTTAACTCTTCCTATACTGGAAAAAAGGGGCTTGACCTAATTTCTTAGTAGTATCTTATGTGAATATGTTTATCTCCTCATGTTACATGTCACTTTAAAGTAATTTGCTGCCTGAATGTTTCTCTGATCCTCAGTGATGAAGGTGTCCAGAAGGAGCTGAAGGACTGGGGCCTGAACTTTGAGGATAAACTTCTGAGCTTCACTGGCAGAGTGTTGCCTGCAGAGAGGATCCGTCAGGCCGGTGGAAGACCTGTAAGTAGGCCTCAGCTGCTAGATGGCCGGTGGGGTTGGGAGACCTTTAACCTTCCTGGCGGTAAGCCCGAGCTGAGCTCGGGCTATGCCGGGCAGGAGGATTTCTCAGGCCCTGCTGGGCCGATTTGCATAATTTTATTATTTTTTTTGCAACACGCAGCTAGCACTTAGCTGCGTGTGCACCCGCTGCTCGCCGAGGGCCCCCCCCCCCCCCACCCCGTGCGCTGCCTGGCCAATCAGTGCCAGGCAGCGCTGAGGGGTAGATCGGGACTCCCAATGACGTCGGTGACGTCATGTCCCCCGTCGCCATGGCGACGGGGGAAGCCCTGCAGGAAATCCCATTCATTGAACGGGATTTCCTGATCGGAGATCGCCAGAGGCGATCGAAGAGGGTGGGGGGATGCCGCTGCACAGCGGCTATCATGTAGCGAGCCCTGGGCTCGCTACATGATTTAAAAAAAAAAATTAAAATTAAAAAAAACTTCTCTGCTGCCCCTTGGCAGTTTTTAATAGACCGCCAGGAGGGTTAAGTAGGTCTGAGCTGGTGGATGGTCAGGTGGGGTTGGGAGACTTGTAAGTAGGCCTCAGCTGGTGGATGGTGCATGAGCTGGTGGATGGTTAGTGAGGTTGGGAGACCTGTAATTGGGCCTCAGCTGGTGGATGGTCGGGTGGGGTTGGGAGACTTGTAAGTAGGCCTCAGCTAGTGGATGATGCCTCAGCTGGTGGATGGTCGGTGGGGTTGGGAGACCTGTAATTGGGCCTCAGCTGGTGGATGGTCGGGTGGGGTTGGGAGACTTGTAAGTAGGCCTCAGCTGGTGGATGATGCCTCAGCTGGTGGATGGTCGGTGGGGTTGGAAGACCTGTAATTGGGCCTCAGCTGGTGGATGGTCGGGTGAGGTTGGGAGACCTGCAAGTAGGCCTCAGCTGGTGGACGGTCTGTGGGGTTGGGAGACCTGTAAGTAGGCCTCAGCTGGTGGATGGATGGATGGTCAGGTGGGGTCGGAAGACCTGCAAGTAGGCCTCAGCTGGTGGATGGATGGTTGGGTGGGGTTGGGAGACCTGTAAGTAGGCCTCAGCTGGTGGGTGGATGGATGGTCGGGTGGGGTTGGGAGACCTGCAAGTAGGCCTCAGCCGGTGGATGGATTGATGGTCTGGTGGGGTTGGGAGACCTGTAAGTAGGCCTCAGCTGGTGGATGCTCGGGTGGGGTTGGGAGACCTGTAAGTAGGCCTCAGCTGGGTGACGATCGGTGGGGTTGGTGAAGGTGTCTCTGCTGCGGTGACTGATGAGGGGTGTTCTCTTTGGCTCCTTGTAGATGGAATACAATCCACAGTTTGCAGACTGGTCCAGAGAGCTGCGAGGTCCATGCCTGATCAGCGCCAAAGAACTGAATAACTGGATGATCATTTACCCCCGGAGGGCTTACGATTCGGCCAACGCCCTTTTCCAGAATCTGTGCAAAGTCACCCAGCAGTTCGGGATGAGAATGGACAGAGCAAGGATGTAAGTAAAAAGCTACTTGGGCTAACATGATCTTGTGCTGAAATATGACTGAATGAAGCAGCCTACATTTCAACCTGCCTTATCAGATCAGTTAGTGTGAGCTATATAAAAGGTGACATTGACATTCTTTTCTGTTAAAGTGGACCTGAATTGTTTCACAGGACAAAAGGAATACATAAAGAAATGCACCCTGTATGTATTTAGAGAGTTTAGCCTGTCTAATTCCCCCTCATCTGTGACTAATCACAAGTTGTAAATTGATCCCACAGCTATGTCAACTGCCTGCCACGGCAGAGAGCTGATTGGTAAATACAGGATGTTAACAATGTTTGCTTCCATGAAAGCAGGAAGTGGACAAACCAGATTTATTGCAGGATTTGTATAAGCTGTAGCAAAGAAATGTTTTTCTTTAAAGGTTATTATGCTTTTATCTTAGAGCAGAGAGGAAGTTCTGAGCTCAAAAGGTCTGTTTTAAGAACCATGAGTGGGATATGGAGGCTGCCATTTTACTTTTTAAACAATACCAGTTGCCCGACAGTCCTGCTGGACTTTCATATATCAGTAGTGTGTGAATCATGGCATGAAACAAGCATGTGGCAAATTCTGTCCTACATCTGATTTGCATGCTTGTTCAGGTTCTACGTGTTAGGGCGTGTTTCCACTTGAGCGGAAACCGCCGCGAATCTGCAAAGTTTCCCCGCAGGCGAATAGCGCGGGGAAACTTTGTCATAGGGTGCAATGGTAACGCCGGCCGAATCGCTACCGCTAGCGATTTGACTGGCTTTTCCATCCGAATCGGCGCGGGAGGCTGCGGATCCCATAGCTGTGCATTGAACAGCTGATGGGATTCGTCTGCTTTCCCCGCAGACCCAGAAGAGCGTCTCGCAGTGGAAACGAGCCCTTAGAGCAGTGATGGATAACCTTGGCACTCCAGCTGTGGTAGAACTACAACTTCCATGAGGCATTGCAATACTTTGACAACTCTAAGCATAACTCGGGGAGGCAGAGGCATGATGGGATTTGTAGTTTTGTCACAGCTGGAGTGCCAAGGTTAGCCATCACTGCCTTAGAGGATCAGCAGGACAGCCCGGCAATGTGCATATATTGTAGTTAAGGTTTTTTTTTTTGTCCATTAGGGCCCGTTTCCACGAGTGCAATGCGATTTCTTTGTGGAAAACTCATAAATGAATTCGCATGTGGAATTGAAATTTGTATGCAAATTTTCATGCGAATTCGCATGCGTTTTCGTGTATTTTTGTAAGTATGTGATTTTAACCATGTCACTGCCTGTGTGCATGTACACTGTACATTGATTTTACATGAAAACGTATTTGAATTCGCATGGAAAATTCGCATAGCCAAAACGCAAATACATTACAGGTGAATCGCACACTAGCCTTGCGGTGTGCGAATTCTGATAGCTCTGCTGTGCAGATTTCTGCACAGTCCACCGCACAGATTTCCTGACAAGTGGAAACCGGCCCATTGACTATTATTGGCTATGTGAATCTGCATGCAGAAAACGCATGGAGATTGGCTCTAGTGGAAACGGACCCTGAAGGTTATCATGCTGTGGCTAATCGTTTAGAGCAGAGAGGAAATCTGAGTTTTTAGTTCCACAATAAAAAAAAAAAACTGTAAAGAGAGGACTGTAGAGTCTCCATATTTATTTCCTTGTAAGAAATACTACTTCCCTGGCTGTCCTGCTGATCTCTGCCTCTTATGCCTAATACAAACAATGAGATTTTCCTGCAGATTTTTTTGCCAGATCGATTATTTCCAGCATGTCTGATCTGATTTCAGATCGATTTTCCATAGAGTTGAACGGACAATATATCAGAAAATCGATCGAAATTTGATCAGACATGCTGAAAATTGATCTGGCAAGAAATATGCAGGGAAAGCTCATTGTGCGTATTAGGCATAATACTTTTAGCCATAGCCCCTGAACAAGCCTGCAGCAGATTATGTTCCTGACATTACTGTCACATCTAACAAGAGTAGCTGCATGCTTGTTTCTGGCGTAATTCTGACACTACTGCAGCCAAATTGATCAGCAGAACTGCCAGGCAACTGATATTGTTTAAAGGACAACTGTAGAGGTACATAGAGGCTGCCATATATACTCCCCATTAAGCAATACCAGTTGCCTGGCTGCACTGCTGATCTATTTGGGTGCAGTAGTGTCTGAATAACACCAGAAATGAGCATGCAGTTAGTCTTGTCAGATCCAACATTCATGTTGGAAACACCTGATCTGCTGCATGCTTGTTCAGGGTCTATGGCTAGAAGTATTAGAGGCGGAGGATCAGCAGGGCTGCCAGGCAACTGGTATTGCTTAAAAAATCAATATGGCAGCCTCCATATACCTCTCACTACAGTTCTCCTTTAATTCTTCTGAAAATGTTAGAAAGATGCATACTTCATGTCAGCTGAACCTCTCAAAAAGAAGTGCCACTAGTAACAAGCTGAATAAAAGCTGATAGCAATGTACAAGAATGGCCAGTAGGTGGCGCCAATCAGCCATACCTAAAGAAGCCAAACTATAAAACTGATTAAAGTGGACTTGAACTCTTGTACAGGACAGAAGGAAAAGAGAGAGAAATACAATCTGAATGTATTTAGAGTTAAGCCTGTCTAATTCCCCTTCATCTGTGACTAATCGCACGTTGGAATTTGATCCCTCTGCTGTATCAGCTGGCTGCCATGGCAGAGAGCTAATCGGTAAACATAGGATGCTAACAATGTCTGCTTCCATGAAAGCCAGATGTAGACACACTGCAGATTTATTGCAGGATTTGTATCGGCTGTAACAAAGAAATGTTTTTCTTTAAAGGGGAACTGAAGTAAGAGGTATACGGAGGCTGCCATATTTATTTCCTTGTAATCAATACCAGTTGCCTGGCAGCCCTGCTGGTCTATTTCTCTGCAGTAGTATCTGAATAACACCAGAAACAAGCATGCAGCTAGTCTTGTCAGATTAGACTTTGAAGTCTGAAACACCTGATCTGCTGCATGCTTGTTCAGGGGCTATGGCTAATAGTATTAGAGGCAGAGGATCAGCAGGGCTGCCAGGCAACTGGTATTGCTTAAAAGGAAATAAACATGGCAGCCTCCATATACCTCTTACTACAGTTCCCCTTTAAGGGCTCATTCACACTACAGAATGATGCACTAACGCAATATGGTACGCGCATTGCTATTGCACGAAATGCATGTAGTGGTGTGCTAAAGCACAGACGTGGGCAGTACCCATCAGGAAATGTGGGCGTCGTGCAATAAAGTTTTCCCAGATGCGCTACATCGTAACGCATGGGAGCGCACAGCTGTAGTGAGAATCGTGACCTGTAAGTTAACGTGGATCCTACACTGTGCGGTGCATCAAAACTGACAGCGCAGCACATGGTGTGAATGAGCCCTTAACTACTTGAAGACCACTGCACGCCAATTGGCGTGGACGTGGAGGCAGCACCAGGACCGCCTAACGGCAATTGGCGTGCAATCTTGGGGGCGGAGTTTGCAGGGGGTCGCACGCTGATGCGTCTGCATCCCCGCTTCAATGACTGAGCTCTGCTCCGCCTTCAGTCTCACAGCGGCCGCTAGGAGACAGACGGCGTCTTTTAACAAGGTACAGCGATGCGATCTGCGTGACACGGCTGTCCCCTCTGGACCCACAGGAGTGATCGACTGACAGCTGGTCACGTGGATTGGCAGGCGGGGGAGGGAGGGTTTTGCAGAAAAATAAATAAGGAAATTTATTTTAAAAAAAAATAGAATAAATATTTATATAAAAAAAGAATAAAACCTCCTGGCAGGGATCAGACCCTACCAACAGAAAGCTCTGTGGGGAGAAAAGGCGGGGGAATCACTAGTGTGCTAAGTTGTACGGCCCTGCAGCTTGGCCTTAAAGCTGCAGTGGCCAATTTAACAAAAAATGGCCTAGGGCAGTGATGGCTAACCTTGGCACTCCAGCTGTGACAAAACTACAAATCCCATCATGCTTCTGCCTCCCCGAGCTATGCTTAGAGCTGTCAGAGTATTGCAATGCCTCATGGGACTTGTAGTTCCACCACACCTGGAGTGCCAGGGTTAGCCATCACTGGCCTAGGGCTTGATTCACTAAACCGGGATAACTCCTATCACGGCCGTTTTCGCGTGAATTTTCGTGTTTGCGCGTGCAAATTTGCAATCGTGGGCAAACGCAAAAATGCACACAAAAACGTCCGCGAAATTAGTTTTCACGGTTTAGTGAATCAAGCCCCTGGTCTTTAGGGGGAAGGGGGGGGGGTTTAACACTGCGGTCCTCAAGTGGTTAAGGTTATTATGCTGTTGCAGAGAGGAAGTTCTAAGTTCAGGTCCGCTTTAAGGTTCTATTCACATTTCACAAGAAGTTTTGAATCAGGATGATATTTAGTGGCTAGCTTAACCACTTTACCCCCGCGCGTACGGATTTCTCCGCCCCTTTTTCCATCCTTTCACCCCCAGGGACGGAGAAATCCGTACTTTGCGCACTCCCGCCGCTGCCCGCGCTCCCGCTCGTAAACACGCCGCCCGCCGCTAGTAAACACGCCGCCGCCCGCTCGCCCAGAGATCAACGAACGGGAAAATCCATTCCCGTTCGTTGATCTAAGCCCCGCAATGATCTGCTGCCGCTCGGCTGAGCAGCGCGATCATTGTGAAAAAGTAACAAAGTCCCAGCCTCTTTCTACTTCCTGCAAGCGTCCAGGTTGCATGAAACAAATTGGTAATGTTGCCATCTTGTGGCCAAATAGTAAAACTACACCCTAACCATTTTTTACACACAAATAAACTTGTTTTACACAAAAAATTAACTCCTTACCTCCCACACTCCCCAATTTTTTTTTTTTTGTAATTAAAAAAAAATAAAAAATTTACAATTTAAAAAAAATACATAAATAGTTACCTTAGGGACTGAACTTTTTAAATATTTATGTCAAGAGGGTATAACACTGTTACTTTATAAACTATGGGCTTGTAATTAGGGATAGACGCAAAACTGAAAAAAATGCACCTTTATTTCCAACTAAAATATTGGCGGCAAACATTGTGATAGGGACATAATTTAAACAGTTTTATAACCGGGATAAATAGGCATATACATTTAATGGGTTTTAATTACAGTAGCATGCAATATTTAAAAACTATAAAGGCCGAAAACTGAAAAATAATAAAAGAAATTTCCCACATTTTTTCCTATTTTCCCATTAAAACACATTTAGAATAAAATTATTCTTGGCATAATGTCCCACCTAAAGAAAGCCTAATTGGTGGCGAAAAAAACAAGATATAGTTCATTTCATTGCGATAAGTAATGATAAAGTTATAGGCGAATGAATGGAAGGAGCGCTGAAAGGTGAAAATTGCTCTGGTGGTCAGGGGGTAAAACCCCTCAGATGGGAAGTGGTTAAAGGACAGATGTGAGGAGTTGTTTGTTATTATTATTATTTTTTTTTAAATCTACTTACCCGGGGCTTCCTCCAGCCCCTGGCAGCCATCCTGTGCCCTCACCGCAGCTCCGCTTCCAGTTGGTTTCCCGGGGTCCTCACCGTTACAGATACTAACTGGCAACTACTGCGTGAGCGCCACTCATGATCCCGTGGTCTGGAATGTTCTGCGCAGAAGTACTGCGCCTGCACAGAACACTCCAGACCACATCAGCGCGAGTGGCGCTTGTGCAGGCGCAGAAGGCCTGGCCAGGTCGGCATCTGCAACGGAGGTGACCCCGGACCGTACTGTCTGGAAGTGGAGCTGCGGCGAGGGCGGCTGCCAGGAGTTGGACAAAGCTCCGGGTAAGTACATTTATTAAACTTTTTTTTTCCTTGGACCTTCCGTTTAAAAATAAGTCTTTCAGTCTCTATTCCTGTATATTGCTGGCTAACCGTTTTATACTACTACACTACTACTTCACATTACACACAAGCATCTCGCATTTTTGTAACGGAGATGAACTGATAATTGGCCATATCGAAGGATCTACGGTTATCTATAGGATCCACCCAAATTTGTCTTTTTTTTTTTTTTTTTTTTATTTCAATTATGTTTATTGAAGTTTTTTTCAACAAGACAGACAAAACAAATTTTACCCGAGTATAGAGGTTGAGAGAAAATATTTGTACAGCAATAACCAAATTAGAGAACAATCATGAATGACACATTGTAGAAATAACATTTCAAAATGGGGTATAGAATAGTAAATTATGTCTGGATGAGGGGCGTACGTTTTAAAACATATCTAGGGGAAAATGGAAATCATGTACACACCTGCGTCACACTTGAGACCTTGTAAAGCTAACGAGTAACCTGCCCCTGGGGAGGGAAATGTCTTATTGGGCAGAATTTAGGCATTCTTCACTTAGGGGTATTCTCATGTTTGCACCATATTCTAATTTTTCGAGTTTCACTTGTAAATGTCCATTTATTTCAGTAATTCAATTTAAAGGGACCCTGAGTGCTGATTAAAAATGGAATTTGGACTTGCCTGAGGCTTCCTCCAGCCCCCCTTGCCCACGAGGTCACCCCGGACGAAGTCACTGATTAACGGAGCTGCCAGTGGGATCAGAAGATGAGCCAGGGGGACGCTGGGGGACCTCGCGGGCTAAGTCCCTTTAACCACTTGAGGACCGTACACTTACACTCCCCTAGTGACCAGGCTATTTTTTACAACTTAGGCCACTGCAGCTTTAAGGGCTCGCTGCGGGGCCGTACAACTCGGCACACAAGTTATTCCTCCCTCCAGCTTTCTGTTGGTGGGCTCTTTTTTTTTTTTAAATGTACCCCCTTTTTTTTTTTTACTTTCATCTCCCTCCCCCCGCCAGCCAATGACAGCGATCGGCTCTCGTAGACATCAGCCTATGAGAGCCGATCGCTCTCTGTGCCTTCAGAGGGGACAGCCGTGTGACACAGCTCTGTCTTAGACCGCAGCGCTGTACAGTGTAAATAGATGGCGGGGGATTCAAGCGGAGATGCAGTGGACAATCTCCTGCAAAACCCCGCCCCAGGACTTGACACCAATTGGCATTAGGCGTTCCTGGGGCTGCCGCCGCATTCACGCCCATCGGCGTGGCGCGGTCATTAAGAAATTAAAAGGTGAAACTAATATATGAAATAGGAACCCTTTGCAGGTGTTTTGGGGTAATTAGCTGATTAGAGTCTGACACTTTGAGCTGACAATATTGAACATTTCCACAATATTCTAATGGGCTGAGATTTTGATTTTGGGGTTCTCATAAGCTGTAAGTCAAGTCATAATCCTTTAAAATTATAACAAACAAATGCTTGCCAAATCTCGCTTTGCATGTGATGAGTCTATTTCTTATATCCGTATCCCCTTTGAAGTTGAATCACTGAAATAAATGGAATATTGCACAATATTCTAATTTTCAAGTTGTACCTGTATTGCCAGCAACATGAACAGCTGTGTATTGTGTTATTTTGATTGGCAGTTAATGTACGCTGTTATGCAATGCCTATTTCACTTTGTATCAAAGTGTCATTTTCCATGTTGTCCCATGAAAAGATAGATTTACAAAACTGAGAGGTGTACCCACTTTTGTGAGATACTGTAGACATCATTTTGTTTCTCTTAAGGGTGGAAGTAGAAGATTCAATAACGGACTATCTAAATGCCTTCAAGAGCATTGATGAAAATACAAAGATGGTATGTGTATTATAATACTTTTTGTAATGATCAACAAAATGATTTAGACAAATGGGTCCTAAAAATTCCTATCACAGATAATCCTCCACAAGTCTGAGACTTCTCAATATGATCAATGTAAGACTAAGGAAGCAGGAGGAAATAAATTATATATAAAAGTACACATTTTATTAATGACCAAAATACAAACACACATATATGTAAATCTATTTAAAATTGACCAGAACACACAGGTGGGCCACCATGTCTAGGCCAGATGGAAAAATGTAGGGGATCCCCTAAAAAAATATTGATAGTGCGCAATCCATCAAATATCTTAATGCAAAAAAGGGGGAAGCGACTCCTAGCAGGTAACATTGAAACAAAAGACCTTGGAGAGAAATATATCATTGGTTTTAAAGGCCAAGTGTCCAGGACCTAAATGGAAAAAAAAAAAAATCCTAGTAGAAGAGCACAGGTGTATCAGATACTGGCTGTATTGCCAACAAAATGATTTGTACTTTTGCTACCTGCCCAAGGCTAATGGTTCATACTTGTAACCATTAATAAAGGGCAAATATCTATAAATGTGGCGATTGAAGTTGAAGTCTATAGATGTGGTGATTGGGGCTGCCGTCTATTTATAGATGTGGTGATTGGGGCTGCTGTCTATTTATAGATGTGGTGATTGGGGCTGCCGTCTATAGATGTGGTGAAGATGTAGTGGTCTTAGAGTACTGTAGGGGGAAAAAAAAAGTTGAACTTACCTGGTGCTTCTAATCGTCCCCCGCAGACATCCTGTGCCTCCGCCCAGCCACTCATCGATGCTCCGGTCCCCACCTCCAGTTCACTTCTAGAATTTTCTACTTCGGAATTCTCGAAGTCTGAAAACCACCGCACCTGCTTGGCCACGCCCTCGCTCCAGCTGACGTCACCAGGAATGTATTGTGCAGGCCCAGTGCAGTCTGCGTCTGGGCAGTACCCTCCTGGTGACGTCAGAGGGAGCGAGGACATGGCTGCGCAGGCGCAGTGGTTTTCCGACTTTAAAGTCGGAAATTCCAGACATGAACTGGAGGCGGGGCCGGAGCATCGGTGAGTGGCTGTGCAGGCACAGGATGTCTGCGGGGGACCATTAGAAGCCCCAGGTAAGTTCAACCCTTTTCCCCCCTACCCCCCTGCAGTATTCCTTTAAGAACACAATGATTTTTTTTTTCACTCTTGTACCCTTTCTCCCCAGGTGGTTTTTATCCTGACCGCACAAAACAAAGCAAAGTACGATGTATTTAAGAAACACCTGTGCATAGATAGGCCCGTCCCCAGTCAGTGTGTGATTACCAGGACCCTGAGCAAGCCTCAGACACTCATGTCTGTCTGCACCAAGATCGCCCTGCAAATGAACTGCAAGATGGGAGGAGAGCTCTGGAGCTTTGATATGCCAGTAAGTCAACGTATAAGAGATTTTAAAGGAATACTGTATTGGTGTCGGGGGAAAATGAGTTGAACTTACCTAGGGCTTCTAATTATCCCCCGCAGGCATCCTGTGCCCGCGCAGCCACTTATTTGTGCTCGGGCCCCGCCTCCGGTTCACTTCTGGAATTTCAGACTTTAAAGTTGGGAAAACCACTGCGCCTGCGTTGCCGTGTCTTCACTCCCGCTGATGTCACCAGGAGCATACTGCGCAGGCACAGACCATACTGGGCCTGCGCAGTACCCTCCTAGTGCCATCAGCGGGAGCGAGGACACGGCGACGCAGGCGCAGTGGTTTTCAGACTTTAAAGTCTGAAATTCCAGAAGTGAATCGGAGGCGGGGCCGGAGCATCGGTGAATGTCTGCATGGGCAAAGGAAGTCTGCAGGGGACCATTAGAAGCCCCAGGTAAGTTCAACTCATTTTCCCCCGACCCCCCCCTACAGTATCCCTTTAAAGAAAAAAACACTACTGATTCAGTATGGGCCTGTTTCCACTACGCGCAGATTGGATACAGAAAAACTGACTCCAGTGAATGTCTATGGGCCTGGTTCCATTAAAAGCTATTTTTCTGATGCAGAATTTCCCATCGGCATTCATTGGAGTCAGTTTTTCTGCATCCATTCTGCATCCAATCTGCGTGTAGTGGAAACAGGCCCTTTTTTATACCCTTTCCACAGAGATGTGTTAAAACTGAACTATTAATTGTTTTAAAATGAAGCCTGTAAAATTAAACTGTTCCATAACGTAACTGGGAGAGGGGAAAAATTCAGAGCCCTGCGATTGAGGCTATATAAATCCTCAGACTGTTAACCCTTCTTTCCCAGACTGCATCTTAACTAAACACCTCACCCCACCATACAAGCCAACATGTTTCACCTGGTAAATAAGGTCTTCGTCAGGGTTATTATAACAAAGTGCTAGAGTGCTCAAAAGTGCTATACAGACAAAAGCGACAAGTGTCATAGCCTCACTGCTATTATGACAGTCTGACACACTTGCTGTTTTTTGTTTTCCATGTCGAATGTATTTGTTACATTATGGGAACAGTTTATTTAATTTTACAAGCTTAACTATATTTTCAAAATATTCATTAAAAGTGCACTTTTTTAAGAAATCTCAGTGGAAAGGATATAAAACTGTAAGATATATTTTTAAGCTCAATGTATTCTTAGGTTTTAAACAAAAATGTAACGCCCTATTCTATTCAGGATTATTTATTTACTACTACTACCACCTCTCCTCATCAATATGTCTCAAATGGGTGCACCTCACAAGGCCTTAAAGGGATACTGTAGGGGGGTCGGGGGAAAATGAGCTGAACTTACCCGGGGCTTCTAATGGTCCCCCGCAGACATCCTGTGTTGGCGCAGCCACTCCCCAATGCTCCGGCCCCGCCTCCGGTTCACTTCTGGAATTTCTGACTTTAAAGTCAGAAAACCACTGCGCCTGCGTTGCTGTGTCCTCGTTCCCGCTGATGTCACCAGGAGTGTACTGCGCAGACACAGACCATACTGGGCCTGCGCTGTGCGCTCTTGATGACCTCAGCGGGATCGAGGACACGGGCGTGCAGGCGCAGTGGTTTTCTGACTTTAAAGTCAGAAATTCCAGAAGTGAACCGGAGGCGGGGCCGGAGCATCGGTGAGCGGCTGCACGGGCACAGGATGTCTACGGGGGACCATTAGAAGCCCCGGGTAAGTTCAGCTCATTTCCACCCGACCCCCCCCTACAGTATCCCTTTAAGGTCCTCTCCATTCTTGCGTAGGAGTGCCCCTTAAAGGGAACATGCAGTGAGTGAGAATATGGAGGCTGACATGTTTGTTTCCTTTTAAACAATACCAGTTTCCTGGCTGTCCTGCTGATCATTCTGGCATCCGTTGTCTGCATCACATACCTGAACAAGCATGCAGTCAGACTTCAGTCAAAAAACATCTGATCTACATGCTTGTTCAGTCCCACGGCGGTGGCGATAAAGCTCCCGAACAGCGAGGATGTAAATATTTACCTTCTCGGCTCCAGCGCAGACGCAGTATCGGCTCTAGGTGGAAATAGCCGATCGCTGTCAGGCCGCTGTACTGCAGTAGAGCGGACCCGACAGAGATCGGCTATTTTCGCCTATCTCCGTGCAAAGACCTGCAACAGCACTTTAAGTAACTAGAGGTGCCCCTGACTAAAGGGAGATCTCATCAGTGGGATGCCTAAAGCAGGCTGAGTAATCCCTCATTTGCACTCTGCTCTGGGCTCTGCATAGGAAAGGTGGGAGGGGCTCAGGGAGAGGAGTGAGCTGCCTTTATCTGGCATCAGGCACCTGTAGGCACGTGCCTTATGGTAAATCCGACCCTGCCCAGAGGTCATGCATGAACTCTTTTTTTTGAACTGGGCATATGAGTTCCAAACAGCGCAAGCCTCGTGAAGAAAGTTCTCCTGCATGAAAGACAAATGTGCAGTTTGGAACTTGCACACGCCCAGTTCAGAATCTCTTGTTCACCATCTGGCAAACATCCTGGAGGCTGTGGGGGAAATGATTTTCGAGTGAGAGGGACCTTGAAGACAACTAGCAGCAGGAGGATGGTCAGTAGTGGGTACTGTATTGTATGCTTTGTATTGTTATAGCCTGTTCTATTGTACAGCGCTGCGGAAGATGCTAGCTCTATAGAAATCAATAATACTGTAGCCCACCATGTTTTACATTTACTTTAAAGTGAACCTGAGGTGAGTGACATGAAGGCTGCCATATTGCACAGTGGCGTAGTTGTTAGCTCTCTTGCCTTGCAGCGCTGGGTCCCTGGTTCGAATCCCGGCCAGGGCACTATCTGCAAAGAGTTTGTATGTTCTCTCCGTGTCTGCGTGGGTTTCCTCCGGGCACTCTGGTTTCCTCCCACATTGCAATATTCCATATTCCACAGCACTGTGTAATATGTCGGCGCTATATAAATACTTAATAGTAATTAAAAAAAGTAATTTAACAATACTAGTTGCCTGGCAGCCCTTTTGGTCTGTTTGGCTGCAGTAGTGCCTGAATAACACCAGAAACAAGCATGCAGCTCATCTTGTCAGATCTGACAATGTCAGAAACACGTGATCTGCTGCATGCTTGTTCAGGGTCTATGGCTAAAAGTATTAGTGGCAGAGGATCAACAGGACAGCCAGGCAACTGGTATTGCTTGAAAGGAAATAAATATGGCCGCCTCCATATCGCTCACACCTCATGTTCACTTTATATTGTTAGCGTCATGCTTGTTTTAGGTGTGTGTTACAGCCAAAGATATTAGCAGGACTGCCCGGCAGCAGGTATTGAAGGAAATGAATATGGCAGCAATTATCTCACTCCTGGTTTCCTTTTTAAGAGCCATGCTTATCCAAAGTTATTAATCTAAGGGTCAAAGTATAAAAATGAAATGTTGTACTAAAGCACTGAATTTTTTTTCCCCCATAGTTTACAGATTGTATGCTGGTTGGAATTGATATCTACCATGATACAGTATCGCGTGGAAGTTCCGTTGCCGGCTTTGTCGCTAGTGCAAACGTAGGTGCCACTCGGTAAGTTGTCATCATTGCTCCCCCCCACCTGCCCCCTTTATTTTGGAGAAATACAGCAAAGTGCCAGTTATCGGGACGTCAGGCAATGGGAAGTCTCAATTAATGGCACGTTTGAGGGATAATGGGGGCTTTGCTTTCGACAGGCTTTAAAGTGAACCAGAGACGAAGCACCCTCATGTATTACCGTATACTGTATATCACCTACCCTGCTCTCGGTTTCATTCTTCACTGCTCAGCCTGCTTCTAATCAGCTCTGATAAAATCCCCCACAGCATTACAGCAGAGCCACAGGCTTGGGCTTGAAAAGACATCAGAGAAGACACTCTGCTATAAGGATTCCTGAGCAAAGCCAGACAATGCTCAGTCTGGGATTTTATCAGGACTGTTGATAAGCAAGCTGAGCAGTGCAGAATGAAACAGAGAGCAGGGTAGGTGTTTTCTCTAATGTTCCCACTGATATATATGGTAAAATACATAAGGGTGCTTAGTCTCTCCTTCACTTTAAGGCTTTTAAAATACTTATTGAACCTCCAGCCACATCTAGCGGCCTCTCTGCAGCACTGAGCGGGCTCCTAGTGGCTACCTGCATCTATGCATGCAAGTCAGTGTCACCTGAACTGATGCAAGTCAGGTGACACGTGGTTAAATGTAAGGTCCTGCACCTTGGATGGGCCAGAATGGCAGATAGCTGGGAACATCAGACTTGCAGTGGCGTAGCTTAGGAGCTGTGGGCCCCGATGCAAGTTTTACAATGAGGCGCCCCAAGCATTCTATACATGGCAATTGATACGGCGCACCAAAATCTGCCAATGGCAACTACAGTGTCAGAGGTGCAAGAAGGGGATGGGGAACAGTTTGTTAATGATTACCACTATTCAAAGTATCTATAGAAGTGATTATTATGAGCACAGGACCAATGGAGAGCTAATACTGCAGTTAAAGAGGGGCCTTCGGGGCCCCGATGCGGTCGCTACCTCTGCAACCCCTATTGCTACGACCTGCAAAGTTGGAGAAGCATTTAGGAGTACTGGTTGATAACAAGTAACCGGATACAACGCCAAGCAGCAGCGGCTAAAGCAAATAAAATTCTGTCATACGTAAAATGAGAAATGCTAGTATATCATTCCCTCTGTATAAATCACTTGTGAAGCCACATCTGGAGTACAGGATACAGTTTTAGGTACTACAGTATAGGAAGGACATTGACATACTAGAACAGGTGCAAACACGGGCTACTAAATGAATCGGAGGGATGAAAGGTCTCAACAAGAAAAGATGGACAAGCTGGGCTTATTTAGCTTGGAAATAGACTGAGATACTGACATGTATCGGAGGGGCTCACAATCTGCAGATAGCTAAAGCTGGCCATACGTTAGACAATTTTTAACTGTCCATATATGGCAGATTTAATTACTGGTCAAATCTGCTAGAAATCACTAATGCAAACTTCCATCCAAAATCGATCGATTTTAGTGAATCGTGCAGGATCAAATTTTACTTGATCGAAGGTGTATATGCTGCTGTACCTCTAGTGTTTGAACGTCAGCTCGTGTCACATGACCAGGAAATGGTCACAGAGAGGAGGAAACCCATGGCACAGGTGGACACACGTCAGGGGTACTGGTGAGAGCTCTGCTGATGGCTGGGGGGTGACCTGGGTGGTAAGACAGGCTCTGCAGATTTTCAATCTATTTCATGCTAAATTCAATAGAAAATCTGTTTAGTGTTTACAGGTAATAGATCTCCCTCTGATCGGATTTGATCGGAAAGGGATCCATTTAATGGTCGATCTGATGGCCGTATATAGGTGTATAGCCAACGTAAGGCTATATATACTGTACATCAGAGGGCAATACAAAAGCTGGGCAGATGAACTTTTTCTCCCCATGCTTGTACTAAGGACAATGGGACTATCTACGTATTGAGGGGAAAACGTTTTTGCCATCTACTTAGAAAGGGGTTCTTTATATTAACTACCTGATGACCGCTCCACACCGATGGGCGTGGCCATGGCAGCCCCAGGACCGCCTAACGCCAATTGGTGTCAGGTCCTAGAGCCGGCTACTGAAGATCGCGCACAGGGTGCGCACGCATCTCCTTCTCGGGGGGGCGGAGCTCCGCTCCCTCTTCAATCTCCGAGCGGCTATTGACAAGACAGACAAGACAAATAACATTTATATCGCGCTTTTCTCCTGGCGGACTCAAAGCGCCAGAGCAGCAGCCACTAGGGCGCGCTCTATAGGCAGTAGCAGTGTTAGGGAGACTGTCCAAAGATCTCCTACTGAATAGGTGCTGGCTTACTGAACAGGCAGAGCCGAGATTCGAACCCTGGTCTCCTGTGTCAGAGGCAGAGCCCTTAACCATTACACCCCCCAGCCACCTTTACACCACCAAGCCTTCCCTGGGGGGCCGTTAGGCGGCGTGATCGCCGTCTATTTACATAGTGCAGCGCTGCGATCAGCAGCAGTGCTGTACTGGGGACAGCCGTGTGACACGGCTGTCCCCCTGGGGGACAAGAGATCGATCGGCTCTCATAGGCAGAAGCCTATGACAGCCGATCGCGTGATTGGCCTGCTGGGGGGGAGGGAGGGAATTTCTAAAAAGAAAAAAAAAATAAATGTAAAAAAAAATAATTCACGAAAATATGAACAAAAAGATTTATTAAAAAATGTAATTATTAAAAAAAATAAACACAACAGAGAGCTCTGTTGGTGGGGGAAAAAAAGGGGGGGGGGGGGGAAATCACTTGTGTGCTGTGTTGTGCGGCCCTGCAGCTTGGCCTTAAAGCTGCAGTGGCCAATTATGAAAAAAAGGGCCTGGTCTTTAGGGGGGTTTACCACTGTGGTCCTCAAGTGGTTAAAAGTGGTACAATCTGGAATTTCTTACCTCAGGAAGTAGTTATAGCAAACTATATCTGCATTTTTAGAGGTTCGGATGCTTTCCTTGCATTGAAGGGCATCCACGGCTATGATGGGTAATTCCTTGCAAAACTGATAAGGGTTTTATCAGATTGCCTTTTTTTTTTTTTTTTTTTTTTTTTTGTTCAATAATTTTTATTGATTGCAACCCGTCATTTTTTTAAGCTCTGTGTGACAATTTTTTTTATTTTTTTATTTTTGAGACCAGGTCAACAGATACCATAATTTGATTAAATCTGTGCCACAAGCATGCCGATCAACGATTCAACAGTTTTCGGCCTGAAATCTGTATTGATCGAGCATGCTGAGAAATCTCGGGCCAACTTTGTTGATCAGGCGTGCAATAAAATAGGGGGGCAGATAAATCAACACATTGTAAACTGGGAGGCTTGCTATTGGCTATGTAGTTCGTTCATGATCCACAATGAGCCTGTAGCAGGTCATCTTTACTACTGGCAGACAAGGAAAAAAACTAGACTGCGCCAGCTGATATTATGCAGTTTTACTTCTACATCTTCCTCCACTATAATTTTTCTTTCTTTTGTTTATTCCAGCTGGTATTCTCGGTGCATTGTTCAGAGCCAAAAGCAAGAGATTGTTGACAGTCTTAAACACTGCATGCTGTGTAAGTACTCAAGCTGATTACGACATTATTAGCTTAATTGCTTCTATTTGGTTTTATCGGTTCCTACAGTAGAATCCCGATTAAAGTATTTGTACAGTCTCGCCAAAGGTCTCACCTATGTGCTGGCGGTGCAATCGGGCAAATCGGACAATTCTCCATATATTCTGGGAGTGCGAGGGGTTAAGGGACTTCTGGAGGAGACTCATGGGTTACATGAGTAGGATAGTGAGAAAACACCTCCCTGATGACCCTGCTTTCTATCTGATGAATAGTAACCCATGGAGTATTAAGAAGTATAAAAATATGCTTCAGAGGCACTTGCTCAATGCAATCAAGATATTAACTACCAGGAGGTGGAAGACAGTTGACCCCCCCCCCCCCCCGAAAAAAAAAAAAGAAAATAGGTGACTGGTTACTGGTGACTGGAAAATAGAGGAAATCTTGATAATGGAGGATCTCTCCCTCATGGTACATGGTCAGTCAGAGAAGTTTCGGAAAACGTGGGCCCAATGGATAGTATTTAATAATACGGAATAGTATGTATAAGCCCTTGCTGGATAAGTCCCCCTGGATATTTTGGTCGACACAGAACTTAAAACCGTCGTCCTCTTGGGTTTGTTTCAGGATCCTCCAGGAGGGGGGTGGGGAGAGGGGCTTTTTTTTTGGGGGGGAGGGGGGGGGGGCTTGTATGGGATAGGAAGATAAATGATGGTGGTGGTTGGCTGGGAGTTGGTATACTGTATATACTCGCGTATAAGCTGAGGTACCCACTTTCCTCCCAGAAAACAGGAAAAAGTGATTGACTCGCATATACGCCCCCTTCCCAATATAGCCCTCCACGGTAGCCAGATGTGCCTCCAGTACAAGTTAGCCCCCCTCCCCATAGCCAGATGTGCCACAAGGACAATAGTTGTGTCTCAAGATGCCACTAGATGGGGTCATAGATATGAGGCAGCGAATGCCACACAGGAAGAATTCTCAATTATTGCACTGCTGACACATTGCTTGCACACTCTGCTACACAGGAAGTCTTGAGCAGCGCACTCTGCACACCATGTTGCAGGGGATGTGGGGCACAGATACAGCAGGGAGCCAGTTGGCAAGAGCAGAATTTTGAATGCACAATCCCTACGCCTCTCTGCCAGTAACAAAACCTGCTCCACCATCTGTTCTGCCCCACTGACTCGCATATAAGCCGAGGGGGTAACTTTCCAGCTCATGTTTTGTGCTGAAAAATTAGGATTATATGCGAGTATATACAGTATATGTATACATGTGTGTATATATACATAGTGATGAGTGACTGTGGTGGTATTGGAGATTAGAACCTTGGAGTTCCCTGAGGTGAAGAGGGAGCTCTAGTTTAGAGGAAGTAATACTGCAGCAGATTTAGACTTCAATAGAACTAAATTGAAGAGCCGAGGCAATGCCTGGGTTGCCCTTGAGTTATGAGAGGAGATTGGAATGGGGCTAACTTATACCCCAGGCATGACAATGAGGCGAATACGCAAGTTGCTTCTTTCTGAGGAAGGTAGAATTGTATCTGTTGCAATATGTAAAGGTTTGTTATTGAATTATGTCATTATGTGAATCCTTTTGTATGAAAAACTATTTTGGAAAAATAAATGATGTAAAAAAAGTGTTTGTACAGTAAGAGGGACTTTAAGAGAATGATGAAACTGGGTGCATGCACACCTCCAATTTTAAAATTTGCCAATGATTGGTCAATTTTACCACCTCCATGTAGTATGAAAGCCAACAGATTTGTGAATACTAAATACATTGTGTAAATGACTTCTCATACTACAAGTGGTAAAATTGTCCAATCCAAATTTGATGTGTGTACGCACCTTAAATCTTCCTCCCGTTTACCATTATTCTGATGATTGGAGTCCACCTTACTTGTACTATGTGCAGCTGGATCAGGTGGCTGCTAAATCTCCTTTTGGGCAGCACGGTGGCGTAGTGGTCAGCACACTTGCCTTGTAGCGCTGGGTGCCAAGTTCACATCCCAGCCAGGGCACTATCTGCAAGGAGTTTGTATATTCTCCTCATGTCTGTGTGGGTTTCCTCTGGGCACTCCGGTTTCCTTCTACATCCCCAAAACATACAGAGAAGTTACTTGGGTTCCCCCTAAATTGGCCCTAGGTTACTACATACTACACAATACATACATAGACATATGACTCTGGTAGGGATTAGATTGTGAGCCTCTCTAAGTCACAAATATACTCTGTACATCGCTGCGGAAGATGTTGGTGCCATATAAATGGCAAATAATAATCTCCTTGTAGTCTTTGTCCTTGATGGAGGAACTAAGTATCTTTTGGGAAAGAAGTTGCAGTGGGACAGCAGGAAACCTCATAGGGAACAGTTCTCCAATCACAGCACTCTCTACCCCACGAAGCGTTGTGATTGGCTGAATAGTGCGGTGGGCGTAGTTTACTAAAACCTATGTGAAACCTAGCCATTCATGAGGGTGCTGTCCACCCAATTGTGTTAGCAAAATGTCCCTATGAGGTTTCCTGCCGGGTCCCCTAAAGTAGACTAGCGCCCAGATCCATGGGTTATGTAACTAACTTCTTCACAGGGAATTTCTCCTAAAGGCTGTGTCAAATACAACATTTGTGAGAATGATCTACTTCTTTTTTTTTTTTTTTTCCTTTAGCGGCTATGGAGAACTTTAGACAGAACACCGGCTTCTTTCCCGCTAAAATAATTATTTACCGTGATGGAGTGGGCGATGGCCAACTTAAGGCCCTTGTAGAATATGAACTGCCTCAAATGACTAGATACATTGAGAACCAATGTCCTAGTGCTGGTAGTGGTACTGAACCGTAAGTAACAGCAAAGTAGGTAAAATGGAGATATGCATGGTTGGGTATTACAAAGCAGAACATTTTGAAACAAGGAGCCCAACCCTATAACTGTTATAAATGTTAGAAGATTCTGAGCTCAAGTCCAAAATAAACGTTCTATCGTGTGTGTGTGTGTGTGTGTGTGTGTGTGTGTGTGTGTGTGTGTGTGTGTGTGTGTGTGTGTGTGTGTGTGTGTGTGTGTGTGTGTGTGTGTGTGTGATGTCCGAATACCTTATAGCAGGGTTGTCAAACTCAAATATAAAGTGGGCTGAAACTGAGCTCTGGGGCCAAGTCATGGGCCAACCTCAATGTCTAGTGGCCACCTCTCTCCCTTATAAAGTTTCCTGGTGTTGAATAGCCCCCTCCCCCTCTAAATGTCCCTTGTGTCTAGAGCCCCCCTCCTTCCCCTATACAGTTCCCTTGTGGTCCCACTCCCTCTCTTACACAATTTCCTGGTACCTAGTGCTTTCCCCCTCCCCATATGGCTTCCCTGGTGATCTAGTGCTTACCCAGGGCCGAGGCAGAGGCGAGAGAGGCTCCAGCTTCAGAGCGCAGTGTAGGAGGGGGCACACAACTCACTCAGCTAGTATTCCCCTATTGTGTTTGAAGCAGAGAGAAATAAAAAAGGGGAAACATGGCAGTGACTGCAAGCCAGATACCTAGAGATTAAGGTGTTGGGGGCCCTGTGGCGCCTCTTAGTCTAATAGCAATCAGTGTGTGACGGCTGGGGTGGGAGGGATGGAGGGGCGCACTTTGGTGTCTCAGCCTTGGGTGCTGGAGGACCTTGTCCCGGCTCTGGGCTTACCCTCTAATATAGGCTCTCTGGTGGTCCTAAGTGGACCAAACTTAATGCAAAGCAGGGAAAACCACCAGAGGGACAAATCTGAGGCCAGATTTGGCCCACGGGCTGGAGTTGGACATGTATGCCTTAGAGCACAGTTCCCCAACCCTGTCCTTTAGGCCCACCAACAGTGCATGCTTTGCAGAAAACCACAATCATTCACAGGTGAGGTAATTAGTGTCTCAGCAGAGCTAATTAACTACCTGTGCGGATTTCCACAAAACATGCACTGTTGGTGGGCCTTGAGGACGGGGTTGGGGAACGCTGCCTTAGGGCTTGATTCACAAAGCGGTGCTAACTGTTTAGCACGGGTGTGCTAAACAGTTAGCATGTGGAGTGCCGTTCGCGGACTTTTGCGCGCGCAATTTGCCACAATTCGCGCGAATCACTGCAAAAGTCCGCGATTGCGCGAATCGCGGCACTTCACATGCTAACTGTTTAGCACACCCGTGCTAAACAGTTAGCACCGCTCTGTGAATCAAGCCCATAGAGAGAAAAGACCGTTCAATTTTCAATTGTGATTGCACCAATGGGTTAAGACGTGCAGTGATCAACCCTGGAGCGCACAGGGAATAGTAGCAAATAAGTTGTCAGGATCCGCACCGTCTAAAAAGGTATTTTATTATAGCTCATTAAAATCCAGGAAAAGCATAAAAAGTGTGTGCCGGGTCTGATATGGTGACCCGGAACACTTTTTTAATGCTTTTCCTGGATTTTAATGAACTATAATTACCTTTTTAGATGGTGCAGATCCAAACTTATTAGAGAGAGAGAAAAGAGACAATGGGAGCCCAGATAGTGTAGCATGTTTGTAGCTCAATTTTGAAATCGCAATGAGTTTGTTGGGTAATTATTTTGGCACGGGTGGAATGAGGTGTTCTATATTTTCTCTGTTTATATTTCATTTTATTATTTACTACTCAAGTTTTTTTATTATTTTTTTTCTAGATCTTTTTATTTTCACCAGTTTAATGCTCAAGTTTAGATCTATATTTGCTGTAGCACTATACACTTCTATATTGAGTATTGAGATACATATATGTTGACATTGTCACAAACTGGTAAAATCCGCTGATAACATAAATCTGTCTATGACGTGCTATTTATTTTCTTTTAATTGTAAATTGTGGCCTGTAATATATTGGTCTTAAAGCGAAATATAACCCTGCATTTCAACTTTGCTCTAAAACATTAATTACAGTATATTATATGCAACCAGCATTTTTTTTTACTAGACCAGCATTGGAAGGGTTACACAGAGCTTTAAAGTTCCTGGAGATTTCTGCAGACGCATCTGAAGCTGACATAGATACATTTTGTTTACATAAATGTATCTAAGTGTGGCATGTGACTCACTCTCTCTGACTGAGAAGGAGCTGGAGGACAGCCAAAGAGTGTGTAACATTTCTCAATTGATACATTTAACTAACATTTAACTAAATAGAATGTAACAATCTGAACTTCTGCATATCTCTCCACGGAACTTTAAACCTCTGTGTTTAACCCTTCCAATGCTGGTCTAGTAAAAAAAAATGCTTTTTGCATATAATATGCTTTAAATGTTTTAGAGCAAAGTTGAAATGCAGGGTTATATTCCGCTTTAATGTGTATGACTGATGTGTTGTATATGTGCCACAATAAGAAGATTTAAACAAATAGGTTATTGAGAATAAATAAAAATTACTCACGAATGTGGGTTGCAATGGGGGCACCCAACGACTTGAGGCAGGTGGAGACAATAAACCCGACTCCACTCAGGGTGTCCCAGTGGACTGGATTTTTTTTTTTTTTTTTGGATCAAGAGAGCATCGCAATGGTGTCAATGGTGTCAACCATGTGTAATCAGAGGTAGCCCCTCCACTCAACAGAGGTGGGAGGTTATCAAACACACAGGTAAGAAGAGGTGCCCAGATAGAACAACATTAGGTTTAAAACCAATAAAATGTAAATAAATTGGGTGGTTTACCACAAGAACAGTCCTATGCCATAAACCAGATTATGCACAGGAAGTGCGTTTCGCAGGTGCAAACCTGCTTCCTTAGGCCAATAAAAAGTAGTAGTAGCCAATAGTATTGAGTGATCTTCAAGGTACTGCATTTCCGTACTATTGCAGTGAATTAAGTTTTCATAAATTATGCATGGAGAGGAGCAAATGCTGCACCCAGGTGAACGCAGTGTCACCAGCCGTCCCCCCGTGGCAATGCACAAGCCCAAATAGTAAATATATCCAACTTGTATGTGAGATCCCACCACCACACATTGGTGTGGGACTCATCGGATCCTTCTAGTGCTTTTAAGACGTTATTGGATCTTTCTTGCTACACCACACAATCTCCACAGTTCATTATGTAACCAGGAGTAGAAGGGGTGGCTGGCTCTGTGTGGACTGGTACAAACCAACAAGGAATGCAGAAGCTCTGGTGTGCTCTCCTCAATAGCAATTTCCACAAATAAGAAGTAGAAGCAGCACCAACGGGTTAATGCTTCAGCACTTTTATTCCTTAATTAAGATGCATCTATTAAAGCGAGGGTGGGAGGAGCAGTCTTACAGCAGTTTCGTGGGTATTAACCGCTTCGTCGGAGGCCTTTGATCTCTGACCCAGATAGAAACTGTCACTGAATACCTGATTTATAACACTTTCAGGCAGAGAAACGAGACAGAGGAATAAAAAAAAAACAAAACACAGCATGGTTATTTGTGTGCTTGACACTGTATACATGTCTATCTCATCATGTCACATTAGAAGGGTAAAGAGGCGCCCAGGAGTTAATAATTAAAAACAGGATCCAATGAAACAAGAGTGAGGTGGCTTACCTCAATGAGGACAGTCAGTAAAGAGAATACGAGTTTATTATGCACGGGCAACGCGTTTCATGGGTCCAAGCCCGCTTCCTCAGACCAATTAAATTTACAGACAGCCAGTCATATTGAGTGCCTGTCATCATGTGACATGTCACCTCGTGTATCTCTTACACCAGGTAGGCAAACACTCGGCTGGGACGCTGCTGATGTTCACCTGTCGTGCGCAGCAGCCCTTGCACTGTGACTGTACTATTGCACAATGATTGCATCGCGTTTTCTAAGCGACAATATTTTTCAACACAATGGCCTCGATTCATAAACAGCAGTGCGATAACAAAAATCTTGTCGGGAAAATACCGCACTCGGTATTTTCCCGGTCTGTGTGCTAATTCATAAAGATTTCCCCAGCTGCCCTTGGAGGTCGGTAAATTACCGCAGCCCATTGAGCGGTAGAGTAGAGCAGTGTCCCGATTCCCTCTTTGCTCTGCAGAAATGAATCAGAGACGGCTCTCTCTGGCTCTCCCACTGATGACTCAGACAGATGAGTCACACAGTCTTTCCCTGCCTGCAGAAATTACTCACACAGCCGGCTCTTACCACTGATGACTCAGACAGATGAGTCACACAGTCTTTCCCTGCCTGCTGAAATGATTCACACAGAGGGCTTTCTGGCTCTCTCCACAGATGAATCAAACAGACTTTCGGATCTCTGCACTTTGCATTAATCAGAGCGGTCAGAGCTGTCGGTAACTTGTTAAGACCTCACCAGAGGTGTCGGTAACTACCGCCAGGCTTACCGCATGTTGAAGGCTTTATGAATTGACATTTGCTGACAATTTACTGACATGTGTTGTCGGTAACTGCAGCCAAGTCGGTAATTTAGCTCCCTGGTCGGTAATGTCAGCTTTTCATGCGGTAACAGCCTTTATGAATTGACATTTTGCTAAGTGGTCGGTAAAGTCTGCTGTTTTCAGCATTACCGCATGAGGTAATGCTTTATGAATCGAGGCCAATGGCCTCTATTCATAAAGCTTTACCGCTCAAAACAGCTGACTTTCCTGACCATTTAGCAAAGTAGGCATTCATAAAGGCTGTTTCCGCATGAAAATCTGACATTCCTGTGCAGTGCCGGGAAATTACCACCTTGTGTAGAGATTATCAACACATGTCACTGAAGGTTAATTCATAAAGATTAGAGCAGGCAGAATGAGAGCAGAGAAACCCGGCTGTTTAGATAAGGCGATAAGCCAGGGATAACAGGCAAGCTAATTGAGAGACAGACCTCCCAGGCAGCTGCAGTGAGAGAACAAAAACGGCATCCCAGAATACCAAGGCTGTGTTTTTTTAACCCCTTGGGTACCTGTTTTCAGATACATTTCACATCAGAAAGCCTGCATGTGTAACCTTTTTTGAAGTTCTTCTAAGCTGTGGCAATTAAATAGACTGTTTAGAAAGACTAATAGGCAGATTCAGAGAAGATTCAGGGCAAACAGAGGCAGTTTTAAAAAGAATGCACATGTAAAAGGGATGCTGGGGCTACCTCCTTAAAGCGGAATATAACCCTGCATTTCAACTTTGCTCTAAAACATTATTTACAACATATTCTATGCAAAAAGCATTTTTTTTAACTAGACCAGCATTGGAAGGGTTAAACACAGAGGTTTTAAGTTCCGAGCAGACGTTCAGATAGTTACATTCTATTTAGTTATATGTATATATTTAGAAATGTTACACACTCTTTGGCTGTCCTCCAAGCTCCTTCTCAGTCAGAGAGATGAGTCACAATAAACACTTAGATACTTTTTGTTTACACAAATGTATCTAACTCAACTTCGGATGCGTCTGCAAAAATCTCCAGGGACTTTAAAGCCCTGTGTAACCCTTCCAATGCTGGTCTAGTAAAAAAAAAATGCTGGTTGCATATAATATACTGTAAATAATGTTTTAGAGCAAAGTTGAAATGCAGGGTTATATTCCGCTTTAAAGGAATACTATTGATTCACATATTTTTTTCAATTGACACAGGAATTGTTTGGGAAGTGCTGCTAAGTACTGGTGTATACATTTTAGTAGAAACGTCATTGTTTACTGTTAGCAAAATACATTCAATCTTTACTGACACCAAAACTGACATGAGGGAAATTCCCCTCACACTTGATCAGTGTAGCTCTGTGTGTGACACAGAGAGAGAGCTCCCAACAGCTGCAGCTTCTGTGTCCTGTGTTTCTGACTGACTGTCTGAAGAGAGCAGAGGAAATGTAACTAATTGTCACAGCTTTTTCATACTGTTTTTGCTTTCAGAGTTTGATATGTTCGATATTTGCTTTCTGTAGTCTGATATGCAACTCTGGCTGTGCATTGAAGCAGACACCCCTTCTGCAATTGATTTGTCCCAATATAGCTAAATCCTACCCTCAATAAATTACAGCTTTTGCCTCTGATATTTAACATGAAAAGTAGGAAAATATTTACACAGCTACTTAGACATTATTTGCACACTGTCATTTTAGAACACTTGGGTATCAATAGTATTCCTTTAGTTTCAAAGACTTTTTTATTGAGTAGCAACAAAAACATGTGAAAACATATAAGTACATGTAAAAAATTTTGATAAGTACAGGTTATACATAGGTGAAGTTTGCCAAAGCAAGGATATCCAGTTCCAGACCCAAAAATCAGGTTTATATAAAAAAGATACAGGCTAGAATATTCTGAGAACATACAAGGTTTAGCACATTACAGTGACATGCTATTGATTTCAGCAGAAAGTGTAATCTTGAGGACTAATGTTGGCTCTTGGTGTTGGACTTAGCCAAGCATAGTCTTAGTCCATAGAGTTCGGAGGTCTGGAGACAATAACTATGGCTATAGGATATATAAGCAAATAGGGAGTACAGCCGGTAAACTTAACCAAGAAAAATTAAAAATAAATAAAAAATTAAAGATTAAACTGCTCATGTGGGGACTCGTATGGTTTTTTGGTGGAGTAATACTGCTCAATAGTTAGTGCGGTTAGAACGCTTGAAGTGCTCTTTGGACCCCAGGGAGTGAGGCTAATTGGATCCATGGATACCATATTTTTTCAAAATGGAGGGTCCTGTCCCACAAGTTGGCTTTGATCTTTTCGTTTAACATGGTGGTATGAATACGAGTGAGTACACAGTGAAAAGAGAGATTCTGCTTAAGCCACTGTGAAGCGATGTAGGTTTTAGTAGCATTCATAATAAACTGAATAAGTTTGTGTTGAGAGTGAGGTAGCTTTTCAGGTTTGAGACCTAGAAGGCAAATAGCTGGATCCACTCTTAGGTGGAGTGTAAGAATTGAGTTAATTTTGCAGATCACTTTCCTCCATAGCTTAGCCACTGTGGGGCAGGACCACCATATATGATAATATGAGCCTGTGTTTGCACAACCTCTAAAGCACAGGTCTGATTGATCTGGATTGATCATATGCATTCTCTTAGGCACAAGGTATGACCTGTGCAGTACTCTTAAGGCAACCTCCATATCTGTAACACACATGCTACCTTTTGATAGTGTCGAAACATTGGACCCATTGAGCTTCTGAGAGAGCAAAATTAAAGTCCTTTTCCCAATCAGCTTGGAAGCAAAATTTGGAATTGAGGGGATTAGCATTAAGGATAGTGTATAATAGAGACAGGATGCCCTTACGTAGTGGGTCGGTGAGACATGAGTTCAAAGGAGGTTGCCTTAATTTCCTGCCCAGGTTTAGCTAGTGATGAAACAAAGTGGTATAGCTGATGGAGCCTAAAGAACTCAGCTACAGGTACATTGTGTCTCTCACAGAGCACTCGTTTTGCGGGAAATATGCCTTTCATAAGTATTTTATGGAGACAAGTCAGATTTCTCTTGGCCCACCATTCGAATGATACTCGGTCCTGCCCAGCTGGGAAGTCTGGGTTGCCCAGGAACTCCACCAGCCGGGAGGGGCTCGACTGAAGGGTATATTTGAACCTGACCCTCAGGGAATGGTAAGTGAAGGGGGAAACCGAGCTGCCTAAATTGGGGCCCATAGTGCATGACCACAGAACTCCCCTCCAGCTCAGAGGATATAGTAACCAATTTTCTAAGTCTACCCAGCGAGGTGCATGAACTCCTGCATAGAGTGAGGGAAGTATTGCCAGTTGTGCTGCAAGGTAATACTTATATAGGTTTGGTACAGAAAGTCCACCGTCTTTTTTATGGAGCATCATCATGTTTCGCTTAATTCTAGGCCTCTTGTTGGCCCAAATAAATTTAAAAATCTGAGACTGAATAGGGGCCAGGGATTTCTTGGATACATTAATAGGGAGAGTGCGGAAATAATACATAATTTGGGTAAAAGGGTCATCTTCACTGCGGTAATCCTGCCTGCCCATGAGATGTTATGGTTGGTCCAGGAAAGTAGGAGATTATGAAGGGATTTAAGTATAGGAGTATAGTTCCACTTGTAGATTTGCGATGTTTCGTGCGGGATATTTACCCCTAGGTATTTGATGTAGTGGGGTTGGTGTTTAAATTTGAAAATGCTGCATATGTAACTACCCATTCCCCGGGGGAAGTTGCTAAACATTGCCTCGGATTTATCATAATTTAGTTTGAGGCCTGATAATGTCTCAAACTGCTTAAGGAGTTTTAATAGATTTGGTATGGAAATGGCTGGGTTAGTAAGGGTTAGGAGCACGTCATCTGCAAATAAGCTTAATTTGTATTCCGCTTTTCCAATTTTATAGCCCTGTATATCAGGATTTTGGCGTATTGCTGCTGCCAGAGGCTCCATTACCATAGCGAATATGGCTGGTGACAAGGGGCAGCCTTGACGTGTGCCTCTCTGGATAGATATTGGAGTAGATGAGGTGCTGGGGAGCTTGAGACGGGCATGGGGTGAGGAGTATAGCTGTCTGATCAAGTGAGCAAAAGGCCCAGATATACCTGCCTTGGCAAGAACATTTGACATAAAGGACCATGATATTGTGTCGAAGGCCTTTTCAATATCCAAGGCAAGAGTGACCATTTGCTGACCCGATTGAGATGCGTGGTGGAGTATATTAAGGGTTTTACGTATGTTGTCTGATGCTTGCCTGAATGGAATGAAGCCAACCTGATCTCGTTGAATCAGAGCTGGCAGGAGTATGTTAAGTCGGGCAGCTAAGAGACTTGTCAGAATTTTATAGTCTTGATTAAGAAGGGCTATGGGCCTGTAGTTTTTGGTATTTAAGGGGTCCCGGCCTTCCTTAGGGATTATGGAGATGTGGGCATCAAGAAATTCAGGAAAGCTAAGTGGTTTAGTTCTCAGGGTATTAAGGCATTTTGTTAAGTAGGGGATTAAGATGGCTGAAATTTTTTTATAGTATATAGCGCTAAGGCCATCTGGACCTGGAGATTTGTGGAGTTTAAGTTTTTTGATGACAATCTCGGTTTCCTCCTCAGTGAAAGCTTTGTTTAGGGATTTGGAGGCGTCCGAGGTGAGGGTGGGTAGATTTAAGGAGGATAGAAAGTCCTGAACGTCACCTAGCGGGGCTGCAGTTTTTTTGCTATAGAGATTGGTGTAGTATTTATGAAAAGCTTCGTAGATTGCGTCCGGATTGCTAGTGATTTTGCCAGAGGGGGATCTAATCTTATATATAGTATTGATCCTCTGTTGATTTCGGAGTTTCCTGGCAAGCCAGGAATCAGGCTTATTGATATATCTATAATAGCTTGCCTTAGTGAATCTTAGAGCTTTCTCTGCTGACTTAGCTAAAAGAACATTTAACTGGGCCCTGGTGTCTCTGATTTGTTTAAGTATGAAGAGGGAGGGGTCCCGCTGGTGGATATTTTGAAGGCGGAGAAGCTTGTAACGAAGGTTATCAAGTTCTTCATGCGCGCGTTTCTTAATTTTACAGGCAGTTAATCATGAACCCCTTAATGACAGCTTTATGGGCCATCCAGAGGGATACTGGGGAGATGTTATTTACATCATTGGAGGAAAAATATTGATCTAAGTGTTCTGCTATATCTAATAGTATTCCTTTAAGCTGGCCACTAACGGTCCAATTTCTAGCGAAAAATCGTTTGAGCGATCAGAAATTCTGATCGGATTGGTTGTAAATAATCTCAGTTGATGGGCACAATCGATAATGAACGATTATAAAAACAATCGTCCAATTGAATTTTCTTTCTGGTCGTGATAGATAGGAAGCCATGATTGGGTTAGTTGATGGTGTAGTGAACGATTTTTCGTCCGATCAGAATTTCTGATCGCTCGAATGATTTTTCGCTAGAAATTATACCGTTAGTGGCCACCTTTATAGTAACTGTCTCTGCACGGAGAAAATGTATCAACTCAGCCAGCAAATGTAACAACTTGGCCAGTACCGCCAGTTTAGTGCGGGAATTCCCCGACCTATTATCGCAAGTTTAAACATTTTTATGAATTGGCACACAAGTCTAAAATACCGATGCAGTGTTTTCCCTCCAAGATTTTCTTCCCCGCAAATGTTTTATGAATAGAGCCCAATGTGTCAGCGTCAAAGTAGCTGAACTCATGAGCTGGATTAGGAGTCAGTTAAACTTTTTTTTTATTTTTTTTTGTTTTACACAGCAAAAAGATAAAGGTGACAGTTGTGGTGGTGAAAAAGCGTATAAATGCCAGATTCTTCTCTCTGGCTGGCGGACAGTGCCAGAATCCTCCACCCGGAACAGTGATTGATAAAGAAGTCACCCGACCTGAATGGTAAGCGTGTATATGTGTGAAACAGTGGGATGCGAAAGTTTGGGCAAGCTTGTTAATCGTCATGATTTCCTGTATAAATCGTTGGTTGTGACGATAAAAAATGTCAGTTAAATATATCATATAGGAGACACACAGTGATATATGAGAAGTGAAATTAGGTTTATTGGATTTACAGAAAGTGTGCAATAAATTATTAAACAAAATTAGGGAGGTGCATTCATTTAGTCACCACAAAAAAAGAAATGAAATCAATATTTTGTAGATCCTCCTTTTGCAGAAATTACAGCCTCTAAACGCTTCCTGTAGGTTCCAATGAGTCTGGATTCTGGTTGCAGGTATTTTGAACCATTCCTCTTTACAAAACATCTTCAGTTCATTCAGGTTTGATGGCTTCCGAGCACAGACAGCTCTCTTTAACTCACACCACAGATTTTCAATTATATTCATGTCTGGGGATTGAGATGGCCATTCCAGAACGTTGTACTTGTTCCTCTGCATGAATGCCTTAGTGTATTTTGAGCAGTGTTTAGGGTCGTTGTCTTGTTGAAAGATCCAGCCCCAGTGCAGCTTCAGCTTTGTCACGGATTCCTGGACATTGGTCTTCAGAATCTGCTGATACTGAGTGGAATCCATGCGTCCCTCAACTTTGACAAGATTCCCACTCCCTGCACTGGTCACACAGCCCCACAGCATGATGGAACCACCACCATATTTTATTGTAGGTAGCCGGTGTTTTTCTTGGAATGCTGTGTTGTTTTCCCTCCATGCATAATGCCCCCTGTTATGCCCAAATAACTCAATCTTTGTTTCATCAGTGAACAGCAGCTTATTCCAAAATGAAGCTGGCTTGTGCAAATGTGCTTTAGCAAACCTAAAGCGTCTGTTTGTCCTGTGGGTGGAGAAAAGGCTTCCTTTGCATCACTCTCGCATACAGCATCTCCTTGTGTAAAGTGCGCTGAATGGTTGAACGATGCACAGTGACTCAAACTGCAGCAAGATGATGTTGTAGGTCTTTGGTGCTGTGGGTTGACTGACTGTTCTCACCATTCGTCGCTTCAGTCAATCCGATATTTTTCTTGGTCTGCCACTTCGAGCCTTAACTTTAACTGAGCCTGTGGTCTTCCATTTCCTCAATATGTTCCTAACTGTGGAAACAGACAGCTGAAATCGCTGAGACAACTTTCTGTATCCTTCCCCCTAAACCATGATGGTGAACAATCTTTGTCTTCATATGATACATTTAACTGACTTTTTATCATAACAACCAACGTTTTATACAGGAAAATCATGAAGATGAACAAGGTTGCCCAAACTTTCGCATCCTACTGTATATAAACACAAAAATACAAGTGCTGCAAACAACAAAAAAGTTGCACTTTACAGCATTAGTAGAACAATTAGTAACACCCTTCACCTCTAGTGCCTAAAGGTGGCCACACACCATACAATTTTTAAAATAGCTGTTCAATTCAAGAATTGAAATACATTGTTCTGACTGATTGTAACATTTCAAAAATATGACCAATGTACCACACACGTATAGAGAATCAAGTTAAGGTGCCCATACACTCGTCAGATTGGCAGCAGATAGATAAGAAATGCATCTGATGATCTATCTGATGCGTTTTTAGAACATTTTTTACCAGGATAGAATTCCAATAGATTTCAGTTTGAAATCTATTGAAATTCGATCTGATGGCATTTTTTTGCCATCAGATCTCCATTAAGGCCAATGCAAACTGATAAGCAATCTCATCAGATCGACCTAAATTTTCCACCCTGCCAGTTTGATGGAAAACCATCGAAATCGATCGAAATCGGCCATCGATCGGTCGATTGGCCAACCGATTTGCAATCGATCGATTGATTTGGATCGATCGGTCGGCCAGAAAATCGGCTGAGTGTATGGGCCCCTTTAGAGTGGCACAACACAACAGGGTAGATGCAGCTATAAGGTGGGGCTGACTCCAAGCCAAAAGGGTAAACAAAAATGCACAAGTTACCTCAGTGCAGGACGGACAATCAGTTATCTCCCAGGCAACTCCTGCCCATGGATGATATGGCAGATCCAGCAATACAGTACTTTATCCAGCAACTTTAATAGATGACCAAATGCTCAAACCGCATTCTGTAGTGATGAAATGTGCTGTGTGCTCGATGTAATCCCGACATCCAGAAACTGCAGCGGATCTCTGCTCAGCTTCCACAGTGCCCCGATCATGTGACTCCGGTTTCCTCCTGCTATGCGTTCCAGCGTGGTTATGTGCTGAATGCTTGGAACGAGCGACTCAAGTCTCCGTAAATTTTAAGGTCCTAGTATAAAACGGCAGCTCTTGCAATCTCAGCAATCCTCCGCTTGCGCTTCACTCCCAACCAATGACGACAAACCTCACAGGCTTGCGAGGCTTCAGTTTTTCCCCAATTATGATAAAAATGATGGGAAAGGCTGAGAAAATTGCTAGGGTGTGTATATTAATACATTGACAATCTATCACACATCATACAATCTCTTTAGAAAAATTGAAGAAAAATTTCCAGCATTCCGGATTGATAAAAATTCGGAAAAAAAGGGAAATCAATCAGATTTTTCAGTCGAATGAAAAAAAAGCTTTCGATTTTTCTGAGAGATCAGATCATATTTATCGACTTGCCGTAAAATCGGATCATTTTATTCGTGTGTGTGTGTGTCCACCTTACCACTAATCTCCCCCTCCTCTGCTTATGTGGACCTGAACTCTTGCACAGGGCACAAGGAACACCCTGCATCCTGTGTGTTTTTAGAGAGAAGAAGCTGTATAATTCCCCCTCATCAAGTAATCACAAGTGTAATTTACCTATTAGCTGTAACTGCTGAATTCCTGACCTGACACAGATGAGAGCTCAAACACAAGACGTTAACACTTTGTCTGCTTCCATGAAAGTAGGAAGTAGACACTGCAGATTTATTGCACGAGTTCTGTAAGCTGTTGCAAAAATATTTTCCTTTTTAAAGGTTAAAATGCTGTTGCTTATCTTTTAGAACGGAGTTCTGAGTTCAAGTCCCCTGTAAAATTAACCTCTCCTTTACCTAACCTCTTCTCCCCCTCTTCTGCCTAACTCTACCCTCCCCTCCCCTCTCCTTTGCCTAAATCTAACCTTACCACCTCACCAGATTCGGTCATGTCCACGAAAGTGGCATGACACCAGGCATAGTGAAGTGGCAAGAAAGCCAATTTGCAGATTGGCTGGCCAGTGTTGGATTCTGGCCAGTGAGGTTACAACTAAATTGGCTATTTTGGGAAAGGCAGGGGCTTGTTCGCTCGACTACACAGGAAGTTGGAAAAGGTGGAGAGGGAAGCAGTCCTTGGACTTTTGAGTAGGGATGGTCGGAAATGCTAATTTCCGATTCCGCGGTAAATCCGCAATCCGCCATTGCCAATTACCACTACTGCTACCGATTCCGCTTTCCGCTACCAATTTCCTCATTCCGATGTGGATTTCTGCTGGAAATCGCAGGAATTTCCCCCGACTTTAACATTGATTTTCTCAAAAACTATAAGGTCTTTTTCAAAACTTTTTTTGCATCTTGTTCACAAGATTCTGTTTAATGAACCCTGAAACTTTGGTGTGTCTAGGACTTACGGGGGCTTTGCTATTAACCGCTAAAGTCGGCAGATTTTTACTGTAATGTAAAATGCAGAAAATCTTCATTATCCGATATGCGGTCATTTT